>NC_143550.1:119745000-119835000 GCF_054136105.1 Typopeltis vanoorti
TATATCATTAATGTAAGTCAAACAAAGCAAAGTTCTAAACTCCACTGCAGCATGCCACTAGCAACTTTGCTTTTTAGGAGTACTGCTCCTCCCATATACAATTTACTAATGCCACTCATCTAGGCGAATTCTGCTATTCAACTCACTAATTTCTTATTTAACCACAATGAACACAAATCAAATCCCAACTTTTCATATGGAAATTTGTCAAAGGCTTTTGCAAAGTCAAGAGAAGTAAATGCATCTATTACCATTCAATACATTTGTCATTTTGTTGTAATATGTAAGGAAACCACTAAAACATAATCTCCAAGTTAACAAATTCTCTTGCAGAGAATCAAATCCTAGTCCTCAACAATCTTTCTCTAATATAAAATCCTATATAGAATCCTAGGGAGTTCTTTCGATATGTAGCCAGCAAAAGAAAGAATGTGAAGTTTTGGTGAAGATTTGGATGGAGATATTCAGTTGTTTGCAGATGATGCAAAGTTGGGACGAACCATAAAGAGTAGTGAAGATGTTGTGGCCTTGCAAGAAGACTTGAATAAATTGAGTGATTGGGCAAGCAAATGGGGATGTGAGTTCAATGTTGCAAAATGTAAAGTTTTAAAATTTGGAAAACAAAGATGGGATGCAGAATTTATGCTTGGTGAGAATATATTGTTGGAAGTAGAGGAAATAAGAGATCTGGGGGTGATAGTGGATAAGGATCTAAAATTTAGGGGACACATCGCCAAAATTGTGAAGACAACACAAAGACTTCTGGGAATGATGCGGAGGACACTGACATGTAGAAGTAGGGAGATACTTGTTCCAATGTATAAGGCTTTGATTAGGCCACACTTGGACTATTGTGCCCAGATTTGGTCACCGGGTTTTCAGAAGGATGAAGAGATGTTGGAAAGGGTCCAAAGGCGACTGACTAAGGTAGTTTCTGACCTCTGGAATGTTGAGTATGAGGAAAGATTGAAAAGATGTAATTTGCAGAGTCTCGTGGAGAGAAGGAAGAGGGGAGATATGATAGAGACCTACAAGTTGGTAAGGGGTTGTTATAGGATCAATGGTGGAGAAGTTCTACAGAGAATAGTGGGAGATCAGGGGAGAACCAGAGGTCATCCCTGGAAACTGTATAAGGAGGGTGTGAGTAAGGGAGTGAGAGGCAGGTTTTTTTCGTGCAGAGTTGTGAGTGATTGGAATGCCTTGCCTGAGAGCGTGGTGTCTGCAAGTAGTTTGAATGTGTTTAAGACACGGTATGATGAGATGTGTGTGTAAGATAAAAGGACCTCCTAGATGAGTCTTTGACTCCATGAGGTCTTGTTTAATAATAATAATAATAATAATATGAACTACCAGTCCAGATACATACACACTGGCCTGTCAGTTGAAGCATCAACTTATAGGCCGTTAATACTAAAGGCCAGTTTGCATAATTTTATGTCTAAGTTAATTCTGAGAAATATATTACATAATAAATCTGATATTAGTCAGATGAATAATCAAGTTTTTCAAGAAAAAGACTAAGGAAAAAAAAAGCTGTGGAAAGATTACAGTTCTTAAAAATCAGCTATTAAGTATAATTGATATAAACAGCAATTTGAATTTTATAGTTTTTACAAAGCAAATGTTGACTCAGAGCTAGCTAAGATAAAAAGTTTCTATAAATATGTAGGGGGGGAAAAAAAGATAAGTACAGGTAACCCTCGTATAACGCGGATGTTAGGTTTCACAGCAATGCCGCGTCATATAAATCGTGTTATGTGAGACTCAGATCACATAGAAAAAGTAGGGTTATGTTCCAAAATCGTTTTTTTTTTTAATTATATAAACAACAATGACATATCCAATGAAAAATTTTTATTTTAATTCAGGTAATTCATGTAACTTAAGAAAACATATAAACTATGAAAATAAATACATAGTATAAGCTTATAAAATCACAAATTGTATGTAAACTTCATTCCACATAATGCATAAATGTTTTAGCCAAAATAAAATAAAGTGCATATTTTAATCGTCATCACTGTCTTCAAAAATAACATTTCGTAGATGTTCTTTATTTCACAACGATGACGTCATCATCACTTGAATCTCTTGTATATAACTTGTATAATTCTCATTGCATACTTCAGCTGGTTTAGTTATCAAGAAGTCAGTAATAAGACCTTACCACTATGATGCAATTTTTATTAAGTTCATAATACGGAACTAAATAAATATCCAATTGTCTTGTATTAAATTGTCTGGAGTGCTCCATAAAGCAGCTCCCTAATTTTCTTGCTAAGTCCAATCCTTCTGCTAATTTCTTTAAACTGAATTCGGATACATCACAATCAGAATTTTCGGCAGAACTTTCCATGCCATTTGGTTTGACGTTATCTATTAATTGTACCAATTTCTCCTCATTTAAATCTATTTCCCCATCAATTAATTCATTAATTTCGTTTTTCAACCATATCGCAAAAGCCCTCTTTTGTGATATGGTTGAAAGTGGCCATTACTATAAAAATAAAATTTCTACATAAAAAAGCATTACATATTCTATGTAACTCACCAGAAAATAAAGTGCTCAGCTTGAGATTAACAGACTTATGATTTTTAATGTGCTTCTTTCCTGGCAGAAAACGAAGACAATTTTCAACAATAAACACTTTATAGGGAAACAATTGATGTACATGTGTGCTAAGTGGTATTTCCCCTAATATAAATTCGCCACTTATAACTACATGTGTGATATGGGCAGACGCAAATTTAACACGTTCGCTGCCAACTACGAGTATACTCGTAGTGGGTAAACCTGCTTCACAAGCCAGCTACGAGTATACTCGTATGACGCTTACCGCCGGGAACGAGATTATTGTAGTGACCTTGAAGAAGTGAAAATGCTTGGCTTGTGGGGCTAGCATCAAAACTGTGTATTCTCATAGACCGTATATGCTCTGCACAAGCCAACTACGAGTATACTCGTAGGACGCTTACCTCCGTAACGAGATTATCGTACTGACCTTGAAGAAGTGAAATTGCTCGGCATAGGGGAACAGACCATGCCGAAGTAGCGTGGCAGCGAACGTGTTAACGAAGATAAAATTTGATCTGCAAGTCGCACGGTTAAAAATATATGAAAAGATAAAGGGTTACTACAATTTGTTATATCGAAACCACATTGTATAAGTACCGCGTTGAACAAGGTTTACTACAACGGATTAAACTAATGTTATTATAAGGTTTACTACAATTTGTAGACTGCGTTGTATAAATACCACGTTATACGAGGGTTACCTGTATAATCCATCACCTTAGGAATAATTACGAATAAGCTGGCTATTGATTGCAAGGAAATTAATAAGGATTTTACAAGCATATATGGGAATACTGGTATGTTAGAAGAGGAAATATTGCTTGAAAGACCCATGAACATAATACAGGAACAGGAATGGAAGAAAGGAGGATATATACGCATCTCCTTTAGTGGACAGACAGATGTCAGGGCTAGCTATTTTTTTTTTTTTTTAAATCATGTTATCATCACACAGAAGTCTCAATTCCTAGGATGTGCCAAGTGAGGGCAAGTGGTTAGAGAAAAAAAAAGGAATTTATGATGTGTTTCTTGAATTGCTGAGGATTGTAATCATTGGGGATATTAATGTGATTTTTTTTTTATTATAGCAAAGCTTCTGATAGTGTACCACATGAGAACTAGTTGATTAAAATGTGGCAAATGAGAATTAATGATTATATATATATATATATAGAGAGAGAGGGGGGGGGAAGGGGGGATGCATAAAAATTGATTGACAGTTGTCTTTCCTAAACATACTATACCCCTTTACACTCAATCCTAGTTACAACATCTAATGACTGACAGCCGAGTTTCACTAATGTTAACAATCTTAGGCCACAACATATTCACCAAAGCAATAAACTCAACCCTTTTGTTACTGATGCTCCCAATGGTATTTGTGTATAGACATAAGTTACCAGCTGGCAACATTATCTATGAACAAATTTCAATGTTTATTCATTAATATAAACTTTTTGTTCCTAATTTTTGAAAAATACCACCATTTAAATAAATTTTTTTTTATTATTTTTTAAAAAGAAAAAGAAGCTTAAGCTTGAATTGCTAAGTAAAATGAGCAATGCCAAGTAATATATATTCTAAAAATCTCTCTAAAGGTAATTGCAATTAAAAAAAAAAAAAAAGTATAAACACATACCTTGCTCTTAAATCATGATTATCCTTTAGAGCTGGGTTCTTTCCTGAAAGCAATTGTTGCAGTGTTGATCGAGTTTCAATCCATGCTGAACGACCAAGACTCATAAAACTATTCAATGTAGTCTTAAAAAAAAAAAAAATGAAAAATAAGATATTTCATATTAATCCATTCATTATTTTTTAATTTTATTAGAGCAGTACTTTTTTGTATGTTAAAATCAAAAGGATACTTTTAATTTTAACATACAAAGTATAAATAAATCAGAATAACCTTTTGTATGATATAGTAACTGTTTCAATAGATTTCAATAATACTGCTTATGATTCAACATAAATTCACAGAATTTTCCCATAACAGGTAACTCTGAATTTACAAACTCAAAGAGTAATGATATTTTTATAATATAAAATAATAAAAACATACAGCAATTCCTGTCTGAAATTTTTACTTATATTTTTTATGTGCCTCCTGTGAAAGGTTGTAAACTTATAGTACATTAGTACTGTGGGTGAGTTAAGATTTTTTTTAATTTTTATCAATTTCTTTTTGTATTTTTATTATATTTTTACACAGTCTGGCAACACTATAAGAGATACCAAACATGGAATTTTTTTAAAACCACTCCAGGTGAAGTGATTTTCTCATATCACACACTGAACATCCTTGTCTATTGCAGAATTTAAACCCAGCCTGCTTGTTGGAGAACAATTACTCAGCCAACCAGACTGGCAAAAATTATCAAGCTGAAGTGACAATGATTTAATGATTTCCATTGGTCAGGCCAGTAGAATAACAGTTGATCAAATCATTGTTACTTCGGCTTACTGTTTGAAATGTAATATAGCTTGTCTTTGTATCTACAGTTGACCCTTGAACAACATGGGGGAGTTAGGGACACAGACTCCCCCCCACATTGTTCAAAAATCAGCATATAACTTTTGACTCCTCCAAAAACTTTACTAATAGGCTATTGTTGACTGGAAGCCTTAACAATAACATAATCAGTCGATTAACACATATTTTACATGGTATGTATGTATGTACATATACTATATTCTTACAATAAAGTAAGCTATAGAAAAGAAAATATTATTAAACAAAATCATAAGGAAGTGAAAATACATTTAGAGTACTGTACCATACTGTATTTATCGATATTGTAAGTTTACGTCATTCCGTTTACAAGATGAATCATATGTCTGTCAGTACCTACATCAATATTGTCTTATATAATACAAAACACTGTGAGTGTTATATGTATTACTAACACTAGACATCAAAACTGAAAAGATAACATGAAAAAGAAATTATTCATATTTATTTACAGGTATAACAATTCATCCATTGATAACAAAGCAGCAGCAATATGATTGCTTTATGGTAGCCTAGCCTATACACTAATGAATGAATCATTATAAAATTTTGATTTTATGCTAATTAATTAACTATTTAACTAATCAGTAAGTTAATTTTATGCAGTTATGATTTAACATTGTAGGTTTGTGTTTGTTTACATTTCTCTCAACTGCAAATGGCCATGCATGGTCTGTAAGAGTTTCATGTGCATAACTGTATAAAGAGGGTGTGAGTAGGGGAGTGAGAGGCAGGTTTTTTTCGTGCAGAGTTGTGAATGATTGGAATGCCTTACCTGAGAGTGTGGTGTCTGCAAGGAGTTTGAATGTGTTTAAGACCCGGTATGATGAGATGTGTGTGAGATAAAAGGACCTCCTAGATGAGTCTTTGACTCCATGAGGTCTTGTTTTAATAATAATAATAATAATAATAAGTAAATTTCTTCTTCCCTTCAGGTATTAGGCCTAGTGGCCTGTTAGAGCTATCTTTAGCTCTTCTAAGCCATACCCATCCCGAGGATAAGGTGGCTAGCCCTATGCCTGTATCTGCGTGCGCTCACGGGGCCGGTTTGCCTGCTTGCGGAAGGAAAAACCCCAGATAAACTGTGGAGAAAAATCCTGCGGTCCATGCCCAAGACGGGCTAGCTTGGCTATCCTTAAGCTCCTCACGTCGACGACAGGAATTGAACCAGGACACTCCTTTCCCAGGCATATGGTTGCGAAGCGCATAGCCACTTGGCTAACCGAGAGGACATAAGTAAATTTTAACTTTTTAAATAGATCTGTGTATATTTATGCATTCAGGACATACCTAAATTTTTAATTTTTTTGATATTTCTAAGATATGCAGTTCATCTGCGAATTTTTTTGAATTGTCGCAAATCTCCAAAAATTTTTCCAATATATTTATTCATAAAAAAAAAATAAATAAAATAATGCATATAAGTTGATCCATGCAGTTGTTCAAACCTGCATTCTTCGAGGGTCATGATGACCTTAATGTGAAGGTTAAAATGTCGGGAAATTAAAGTAATTATTCCAAACACAGTTGTAGTCTCCATAATTTTAGGAAAATGAATTCTGATATAAATAATTATTTTTCCACAAACTCATGAAAATAAAATTACATGTTAATTCTTTTCCTAAATTTTTTTACTCACATTTCTATTAGTACACATATATAATAACACCAGCAGCTAATGTTCTAGAAACTGGAATGTTATTCTAGCATATTCCTAATTCAAGAAACTGACTTTAGTATTACCTCTTTAAACACATGCTGTTGATTTCTCATAACTACTCCATCAAACAGGTAGCTAATAGCAGACAGGTCAAGAATTTGTTCACCAATAGCAACACCAGGGCGAGGCTGTTTCTGTGAAAAATGAAATGACTGATTAGCTTTGATTTGTTTCATTATTCATAAACTTATCAAACCCTTGTACAATATTACTTAAAAATGACTGATAACTGCCTGCTTTGCATTAGAAGGTATGTGTTTCATTGTTTCTCTTTCTAAGAGAATTAGAATATATTAACTAAAGATATTAAATGCATGTAATTAGCAATTCCATAGTCAATAACATTAAAATAATTAAAAGTGCATGTTTATATTGAATAATATGTATAGGATACATTCATACATAATAGGTGGATTTTGCTATTGAGGATATTTGAAATCTCAAGTTTATTCTGTGAAAATAAACTGGAGATTTTAAGTTTATTTTAGGAACAACTACCTTAGGCAGTGCATGACAGAGGAGATACAAGGATTGAGGATCTTGATCATCTCATCAGCAGAAGGTGATCTTGTAAATGGGTTATAAAATTTTCATCCAGTAGGTGGGAGTAACTATGACATGACCACCTGGGTGGTGGACAGCTATATGAGGTCTTCCATAAAGAAGGGATATAAGGAAAACTTGATCAGGCCTCATATGGTAACTATGACATGACCACCTGGGTGGTGGGCAGCTATATGAGGTCTTCCATAAAGAAGGGATATAAGGAAAACTTGATCAGGCCTCATATGGATTACTGTGCACAGATTTGGTTGCAGGGTTTTCATGGTGATGAGGAAATGTTAGAAAGAGTCCAGAGAAGATTCACAAAGGTTGCCAGTGGTCTTTGGAATGTAGAGTACAAGGACATATTGAGAGAATGTAAATTGCAAAGCCTTGTGAATAGGAGGAAGGGGGGGGGGATTATGATGATATAGACATATAAGCTTGTCAGAGGTTGTTATCAGGTTGGCACGGAAGAGAGTTTTCATAGAATGGGAGATGGGGTGGGGGGGTAGAGCTCTACCAAGCGATCGACCTTAGCTTGCCAGCAAAGGCTGGTCGATTGGTAGAGCTCTACCAATGGCTCGCAAAAAGTTATGCAAGTTTGAGCATGGTTAGTAGTTGGAAGGTAAACAATCGTTCGATGCTGTTGGCACACTCTCCCTCGACGAGTCTTTGGACTCCCTGGAGGTGTCACATAATAATAATAATAGAACAAGAGGCCATTGCTGGAAGCTGTAAAGGAGAATGTGAGTAGAGGAGTGAGGAGGAGGTTCTTTGCATGGAGAGTGGTTAGCGAGTGGAATGCACTGCCTGAGAGTGTTGTGAATATAGACACATTGAATCAATTTAAGACATGGTTGGATGAGCATTGTGTGTACCTTCCACAATGAGTCTCTGACTCCATGGAAGTAAGATGTTAATAATAATAATTATTATTAGAAACCTCCAGGGAGTCAGGGACTTATCGAGAGAGGCCACATACTACATTCACCAGCTACTTATTCTTGAATTCATTCACACTGTTTGCACACACACAACATGTGGAAGTACAAAACTAGTGATTATGAAAAGCTCAGGAGACAGATAATGGAATGAGAAATTTGAGAAAAGAGATCAATGTGTCTTGGGCCTAATCTAAAACTATCTAGCAGAGGCAATGCCTGGATGTATTCCAAGTGTCAAGAAGTTAAATAAGATAGGTGGGAAATGGATGAATGAAGATAATAAGCATGCAATCTGAAAGAAAAGTCATTACAGAGATAGCATAAGATAAGTGATAATAATCAGTTGCATGAGGAATAAACAGAGCTGGCAAGGAACCTGAGTCACTTGGTAAGGATAGCAAAAGGGCAATATGAGCAGCAATTAGCTAGAAGTCAAAAGGATACAAAATCCCAAGGAATTCTTTTCATATGTGGTTGGTAAAGGAAAGTGTGGTTATGGAAGAATGATACTGGCTGGTGAAACAGTAGAATGATAACTGCTGCTGCTGCTGAGAATATAGTTAAGATCATGCAGCTTGAGTGCAATGGGAAGGAAAGACGAGTAAACTAGATTTTCATAAAATGTTGAGACGATGGTATATCACAGCACGTTTTGAAGGAATGTTCCAGGTAGTTAATAGCAGTTTTAATGTACTTTTTTTTTTCTTTTTCTTTGAGTCTTATGCACTGCTAAGTTCCAAAGGCAAATATGGATGGCAAAACTGTTCCACTTCAGAAGAAAGAAAGAGATAAAGGCCATTTGTGTGTCTGGGATTGTGATTAAAGTGCTGGAGAGGATATCAGAAAGAAGTTGACAATAGTGGCATCATCTTTGATGAATAGCATAGATTTGCTAAAGCAATGGTTTAGCAATCTATCTACTTACTAAGTGACAAATATATCAAACAAAAAATATCCATACATAGTGGTAAATGTCAATTTTGTAACAACTTTGATAGGTTGCCACATGACAAACTGGTAATTAATCTATAATGGATTGAGTGGGATAAAAGATTGGTGATATGAAGTTGTTTGCAGATGATGCAAAGTTGGAAAGAACTAAGAGGAGTAGAGCAGATGATGTGACTGCTCTACTGCTTTGCAACATTTTAATTAAATGTTGCAAAGTTTAACATCTTAAAATTTGGGAGGCTGGAATGTAGAGTAAATAAATGGTGGGGATATCTTAGAGGAGCTGGAGAATATAGAAAATCGGGGATGACCGTGGATAAGATTGCCTAAAATTTAATTGTTCTAAAATTGGGAGGACAGCACAACAGATTATGAGAATGATGCAGAGGACACCAACATAGAAGTATGCAGATTATGGTTTCATTGTGTAAGATTCAGATCAGGCCACATATGGATTAGTGGAATGTTGAACGTGAATAAAGATTAAAGAACTGCAATATAAATTATTGTGGATAGGAGAAAAAGTGAAGGATATGATTGAGACATATAAGTTATAAAGAGTTATTATCAAATATCAATATAGAAGGTTCTCATAGAATGGGGGAAAAAAAAAGGAGGAGAACAAGTTATTATCCCTAGAAGCTATACTAAAGAGGGTCCGAACGGGGGTGGAGTGAGAAGTAGATTTTTTGCATGGAGATTAGTGGGTGATCGTAATACATTACCTTACAGTGTGACAGAAGTCATAAATGCATTTAAAGCATGGTTTGATGAGTTATGTGTAACCGGCTAGCCTGGTTGACCAAATGGTTAGTGTATCCACTCTCCAGCCAAGAGGTTGTGGGTTCAAATCCTGCTTAGGCATGGATGTTTGCGATTGTCTTCCGCCTTCATTCATACAAGTGAATAAACACTCTTTATTTTCAGTGGGGAAAAGTTATAGGCTGAAAAAAAAAAAAAAGAAAAAGAAAAAAGTGTAACCTCCTATGATGAGTTTTTAGACTCCATAGAGGTCTGATGATATTATGGCTCTTTCTGGTCAATATGCTGTGATGACCAGAGAGAAAGCAGGCTATTCAATTACAGGAAGCAGAAAGGAGACCAAAAGATAGCAATTTGTTCAGCAGGTTTCAATGCAGGACCTAATCAAATGCATTCTGAAACTTCTCATAAGTGGAACTGCTGTTAAAAAAAAATAAATAAATAAAAATAAAATAAATAATAAAATAAAATAAAATAAATAAAAAAGTTGTTTCTGAAAATTTTTCAGAGATGACGTTTAGCATAGAGCTCTAATTTTCAGTGTTCAACTATAGGTATAAGAAATTGCCATGACATTTAAATAGTGGATGTGATCAGGATATAATATTGTGTACTGGACAGAATTATGGCCAAGAGGGTTGCATGTTTTCTGGCTGCTGATTTTCAAGAAGGATGGGCTGGCAATTTTGGATTTAGCCAACCAAATTGCATTCTTATTGGCTTAAACCAATATACAAAATTATGGTACAACATGACAAAATTTCATGCTGGCTGGGTCATTGCCCTGTTAAACAAAGCCCCCATTGTTTTCGCCAGTGAACCAGGGCTAACAGTGGAAAGTCAGCTACCGGAACAATTCTGAAAGCACACCCCAACTCAACATCACCAGTGTTAAAGATCGGTACTATCAACATAAGAAGCCTGAATGGCAAAGAAATGGAGGTAGCTGAGGAATTTGATAAGTACCAGATCGACATAATAGGGGTGACTGAAACAAAAAAGACAAAAACTGGTGAGATCTTTCTGAGCAATAAATACAAAATGTTATATTCAGGCAACGACAATCAAGGAAAAGAAGAAAGGAAGGGGTAGCCATAGTATTCAACACTAAATACGAGGCTAATCTTTTTGAATGGCAGGCAGTCTCAAGTAGAGTGATGTGGGCAAATATTAGAATGGGGAACTGGACAATGAGACTTATTTGTGACTATGGTCCCACAGAAGGTTCTACTAAGGTAGAAGTGGAAGAATTTAAACATAAAAATGTGCACAAATTCACATGGAGAGAAGAGGCAAGGAATAAGAAAAGTCTCATTGACTATGTTGATAGTGATATTGATAGTGATGTTTTCTCTTGGTCCAGGACACCACACTGTACACAGGATTTGAAATTGGAAGCGATCACTATTTAGTCTTGAGCAGGATAAAATTGAATTTTATATTGAAAAGAATAACATGTAAGAAAGTTTTAAAGCGAATAAAAGTTGAGCAGCTCTCAGATGTGAACTGTAGACTAAAATACACAAACATTATTGAAGAAAAAATGAAAGAGTTTGAGAACAGAAACCAAACCTTGGAGATTCAGTGGCAAGCCTTGAAGAAAACCCTGATTGATTCAGCCAGAGGCATGTTGTGAGGTTGTCTGCAAAGATAGAAAAATCAGAACTCCATGGTGGACACAGGAAGTTAAAGAGCCAGTGAAGGAAAAGAAGAAAGCATATCAAACGTACCTGGCAAATAAGTCAGCTTGTGTTCTTAGAGAATACACAGACAAATGTACGAAAGCTAAACAATGTGTAAAACTATCTAAACAAAAGTCATGGGAGGACTTTGGCAAGAACATAGAACATAAATATAAAGAAGGTGGTAAGGTATTCTGGAGGTTGTTGAAGAAAGCTTAGAAATGGAGGAAAGAGTGCTGTAAAAGGAATTAGAGATGATAAAGGTGACATGAAAACGGGTGAAAAAGATATCCTTGAAGTATGGAGTAATTACTTCGAAAAATTGCTAAATGAAACAAACAGTGATAGCACAGTGGTAAAACACACTCAACAAGAATACATATCAATACTGTAGAAAAAGTCATCAAAGGCTTGAAATGTAAAAAGGCAGCAGGAGTAGATGATATTCGACCAGAAATGCTGAAGTATGGTGGTATAAAAGTCTTACAGTGGCTGCACTGCATAGTTCAGAAGGCCTGGACAGAGGGACAAATTCCTGATGAATGGAGTAGAGCTCTAATAGTACCCATACATAAAAAGGGAAATAAAACTGAATGTGATAATTACAGAGGTATTTCCCTACTGAGTGTTCCTGGCAAGATTTATGCAAGCATACTTCAGAAACAGTTGAGAAGAATTGTGGAAGAAAAGCTTGGTGAAGAACAAGCTGGATTCAGACCAAATAGAGGCTGTCAGGATCAGATCTTCACTTTACGACAAATAGTTGAGAAAGCATGGGAATATAACAAAGATCTGTATTTAAGTTTTGTCGATCTGGAAAAGGCATATGACACGGTGCCAAGAGAGAATCTATTCAATACACTACAGTTATATGGTGTCAATGGGGGCATTATATCAAGCAAGATAGTCTTTATTTGAGTTGCAGGTCAGCAGTTAGAATTGAAGGAAGTACAGGGAGATGGTTTAATGTTAAATCTGGTGTGAGACAAGGATGTACATTATCCCCTCTGTTATTCATTATCTATATGGATCACATTATGAAGGAAAGTGGTATTAAACATGATATCAGAATTGGAGATGTTAATGTCAGCTCTTTGCTTTATATGGACGATGTTATACTTCTAAATAAATGTGCTACAAGTTTGCAAGATTCCCTGACTAAACTGAATAACTGTTGTAATAGATATGTTATGAAGGTCAGTATTAAAAAGACAAAGACAATGAAAATAGGTAGAATTGTTGAAAATGTCAACTGTGTTGTGAACGGGGAACCTGTGGAACAAGTGAAACATTTCAGCCAATTAGGCACAATTTTTAGTGAAGATGCTAACTTAAATATGGAAATAGACAACAGAATCAACAAAGCTGGTATGGTAGGAAGTCAATTGGTTAAATTCATATGGAATAAGAGAGAAATTAGTTGCAACACTAAATTAGCTGTATGCAATATAGTGTTCAAACCAGTTTGAACTCATGGATCTGAGAGCGGGTCAGAAGTAAAACACTTGAGCAAAGACTAGAAACTGCAGAAATGAGAGTCCTGAGAAAGACTAAAGGCATGAACAGATGGCATCAATGGCAATATCAGATTAAAAATGAGGATATTAGGAAAGAACTTGACATTGTCAGCATCCAGGAATGCGTTAGCAGAGCTAATCTCAGGTGGTATGGTCACTTAAACAGAATGAGTGAGGAAAGATTAGCAAAAGAAGTGTTCTCTGCCAGGTTGGGAGGAAAACCACCCAGAGGAAGACCAAGATATAGGTGGATTGATACGGTACAAAGTGCCTCAGACGATAGAAATATAAGATCTGAGAGTGTTGGAGTCTTGACAAGTAACAGACTGATTTGGAGGAAAATTGTATATAGGAAGTTAGTAATTGTGTAAATTTTTCATGTGCATATATATATATATATATATGCACACGCGCACACACACCTGCTTTATTCAATTTCATACAGCCAGTCTCCAATTTAAATAAAAAGAGCATTTTTATGATTATTTTTATTTATTTTTTTTTGTTGAATACTTTGATTTTTATTATGATACAACTCTCTTGGAGTAATACTCATGGTGGAAGTGATTCACATAACAAAAAATATTCACCTATTGTTATAATTAAATGTAATGCATCACTATAGATACACAATAATCTATTATCATAATATTTAATGAAAATAAATATTTTCCTGGATCAATCGAAATTAATTATCAGACTACATTAATCAGTAATTCAACAATTCACAATAATATTACTTTTTTATTGGGGTGTGGGGGGTATCGTCTAACTTGTGTGTGTGTGCGCGCGCTGCAAAATACTCTGCGTGTCCCTTTGGATGACAAAAAATTGACTAACCACTTAGGAGAGGGGCGGTATTAAACTGAAGGTGGAAGTAGTTTACTTCCCTTTTTCCTATCCCTTCCTAAATTAAGCACTGGATTACTCATAAGGCACTGGAGTAACCATGATTTTTAATCATCACAGCAACAAGCTTTCGAGAACCCCAGAGAGGCCTTAGGATCTCATGGCAAACTGCTGTGATACATACTTTACATGATATATTTTTGATACATCACTTATGTTATCTTTATTAGAAATTTTTATTTCTTATTTAATAAAAACCAACAAAGAAATACCTGTTTAAACGGAGAAGTTATCATTACTATAATGAGTTAAACAAGAAGAAATTAACTGGCAGAATTAGAATTAATTACTCCAAAAATAAACACGTCGTCGCATTAATTATGAAATTAATGGGAGATATCTAAAATTAATACCATTCTGATAAGTATCTAATATTAAGATGTTTTATCAGAACCGATATAAAAATACATATATTAAAAGAGCATTTGCTCGAAATACTGGCAGAAAATCATATTCAAGTAAAGAAACAAACTGGATAATTTATTAATTCTCAGTATTTAATCAGTTCTAAGTCACTATTGAAAATATACATACCCATGTACATAAACAATACATGCTTGAACACTTACATTTTCAACTGTTGAAAATATTCCATAAGGCAAATTTTGAATCGGAAAATGACTATCTTCTTCAATAGGAAAAAAAGCCATGTTCATCCGAAAATTACAACAAGCAATAAGAAAACGAAATTACAGAAAACGTTCTTGAACACTTGACCTCGTCTGAAGCAAAGAGATAACCCAACAGGCTATCAACTAAGAAAATCATAATCAACATCAATGTTTATAAAATCACACGACGAGCCCTATTCTACAGAAAAATGAAACTGCAGAACATTCAACAGTAACTTCAATCAAGGGATAACTGACAAACCAACAGGGAAAGTTAAATCTGATTAAGGAGTTTCGCAGAAGTCAAATACTGTACTGTACTTATCAACCATCTAGAGCAGTGCTTCCCAAACTTATGGATGTAATGGCCCTCTTGGAAAAATTAAAATATTTCACGACCCCCATCGAAAAAAAAATCGTACTACAGACATATATTATTATAAATTTATTGTATTAATATTCAATACCAACCACACACAGCGAATATCGCAAAAATCAAACGCAAATATTATATTTTTAGCATCTTACATACACATTTGACATTATTATTATTATTCGTGACGCCTCCAAGGAGTCCGAAGACTCATCGCGGGAGGACACCTACAACTGTCTCAACCACTACACCGAACCTCTACTATGAATCATCTCCATGAACGCCATCTACCGCCCACCTCCACCACTACTACAACTAGCATTCTTTGTCTGTAAATTGCGTGTTCTGAAGGGCCGATTTGTCTGTATGCGGGATGAAAAACCCGAGTTTCCGGTAGAAAAAACCCTGCTACCTCCGTATGAGATCGGCTAACTCACCTTCGATTGAAATCATCCAGATAAAGATTCCTCCCGTCGCGACGAGAATCGAACTTAGGCCTATTCCAATCGAAGGGCGCAATGTACCGTTGTTCTTCCAATTGCGCTACGGAGGCGCTTACGGAGGAGACATGGCACACTTAGTCTTGAAACATTTTAAATTTGTTTTCATTATTTCATGCCCCCCCCCCCAACAAAACCAACGGCTCCAAGGGGAAGGCGCGACCCGCAGTTTGGGAAGCGCTGATCTACAGGATCGGTGTAACAGAAGCATGAAAAGTTTCAGAAAGGAAATACCGTGAGTAGACATATTACTTTACACTGACTTTTTCCATTTTCTCGTAATTTGAATTTGTCATGCAATTCTAATCATGCAAAATTAATTGTGCAGTGAAGTTCATTTTGCCAGTTGTATTTCGCAAGTTAAAATTTACATATTTAGTTTTTGAGACATTCAGACTGAGTTTGTTTGACTGATTTGTATGCTTTTGTCAAGAATCAATGAATATTGGAAATCTCTTGCCCTTCTGAACAAAGAAATAATAGGTATCAAGAACGCTATAGAACCAGTATTAGAGACTGAAAATTTTAACACCGTTTTACGCATTTCATCGATGTCATACCGAAAGATTTTTAATGCTTCCCGTGATTGATTGAAAAGCAAGTTTGATTCACTGGTGAGCTACCCCAAATCTAGTAATACTGTACTGTCATTGATACAGATAGCGTAGTGATCAACGTATCAGGCCGCCCACTGACAGACAGCGAACGTTTCGTTCTGTCAAAAGGGCATAATTTTGCCGTTGCTCAGAATAAAGTACCCATAATAGACTTTTTCCATAGTATAGACAGAGCTATTCGATCCTTACCCCAAAAAAACAGCTAACAGAACAAGATTCGAGTGTGCAAAAAAAAGATTTTTAACGCCAAGCCTCCGCGGCCGAACCTATCGTAAGCTGGACAAAAAGCACTGAAATCGCTAAAAAAAGAAAGGGAAGACTGTAGTCATCCAAGACAGAAGAGAATACGAGAGAAAAATATAATATCACTGTTACTGCGCGACTATTCGACTTATAGACCCCTCACTTCAGATCCTACCGGTAGTCAAATAAAATAGCTTAATGCCCTTATAGAAAAAATATCGATATGGGATGAAGATAAAAAGAAAACACTAAAGATCTTCTTCGGGCGCCCACCGAGATTATATGGTCTTCCAAAAGTACATACTCCAGGAATTCCATTAAGACCGGTTGTAGACTATATAGGTTGTCCCACTTACAAAATATCAAAATTACTGTCAAATTTACTCACTTCTTCAACTAGAAGAACTGCTACATATATAAAAAATTCTGTGGGCTTCAGAAATAAAATTTCCGATCTGCATCTAGACGATTCGGAGATTATGATTAGTACAGATGTTGTTTCGCTATTTACGAATGTTCCGGTGGCGGACAGCATAGAATTACTACACCAAGAATTTCCACCAGACATTGTCAAATTATTTGAATTTGTAATAAAGGCGGGTTATTTTTCCTTCAAAAACCAGTTATACCAACAAATCGAAGGGACAGCAACGGGTAATCCAATATCTCCTGCTATTGCGAACTACTTCATGGAGCATTTCGAACAGCATATCTTTGACAACATTACACCCAGACCTAGCATTTGGTTCAGATATGTGGACGACATTTTTGCCATATGGAAGGGCACCTCAGAAGAACTACAAAAGTTTCTCTCAAAAATTAATGCACTTCATCCAAGGATCCAGTTCACCCTAAAAGGAGAAATAAATAAGCAGTTAGCCTTTCTAGACCTCTTGATTCTTCGCCAACCAGATGGTTATCTACAATTCACAGTCTATAGGAAAGAGACTCATACAGGCCAGTACATACATGCTGAATCGCATCACCATCCCAGTCAAAAGGCAGGTACTATAAAAACACTAGTTCATAGAGCCAACTCCTTCTGTTCTTCAGAAGAACTTTTACAAAAAGAATTACAGTATATTAATTCCTCCTTCATTTCCAATGGCTATAAGTCCTTCATAAAAAGCGCTTATAGTAGTCGTGCTCCAGCATCCTCTTCAAGTACAGAAGAACCTACACGTATACTTATTCCCTGTGTACACAGGGTTAGTGAACGCATAGCTAAGGTGCTAAAACCACTAAATATCTGTGTGGCTTTTCGACCCATCAGAAAAATCTCCACATTCCTAATGTCTCCAAAGGACAAGTTCCCACATCTCAGCTATCCAGGTGTCTACCAGATTCCCTGCTCATGTCGATTATCATATTTCAGACAAACAGGAAGATCTGTTCAGGTCCAGTTAGAAGAACACTAGTCGTACATCCAGTACCTTGAACCCGAACAGTCTGGAATTGCAGAACATTCCATCAACACCAGACATAGAGTTAAGTGGAACAAGACAAAAGTCATTCACAAAAGTCGGTTCCTAATGGAACGGCTATACAAAGAAACACGTGAAACATTACTTCACTCCCCTAACCTAAACAGATCCGATGGTCTACGTCTTTTCCCCTTGTGAGAGATAGTACTTTATAAAGCAGCAAATCTTTCCTAACATATAAATGTATACACATATATATATATTTATAAAAAAAATTAAATTATTATAATTGAATAATTAAATAATTATTTAATAATTAAATAATTATTTAATAATTAAATAATTCAATTTAATTAATTTAAAAAAATTAAAAATAAATAAAATAATAAATAAATAAATAAATAATAATACTAATAATTAAATAGATTTAGAAAATTTAACCTTAGCTACTTAGGTGGCGCTTTGTGAATATAACAGTTATTGTTTAATGAGCCTTGTACCTGTACTGATGATGTCTGTGATACTTTAGTGAAAATTCTACGAATAAAGAATAATTTACGTGAGTTAATTCCGTTATTATAATAGTTAGTAAGAAGCATGAATATTGCACAGCAAGCTTAGGATCCAGAATGCAGAAACGTGTAGAGATATAAAAGGTACACTTAAGAAAATACATTATCAATACTAGAAAATATTCTATAAAGCAAATAGTGTATTGGAAATTAACTTCGGAAACATGAATGAAAGACACCACTCCTACTACAAAATATTACAAGGCAATTTCTTACCAATTGCAAATTTCAGGAAAATAAACAATTAACCATATTTGGTTAATTGTTTATTTTCATAATTCAAATCATTCAAATCAGGTGTAATGATTTGAAATCATAAATTCAAATCATTACACCTAATCAAATAAGATAACATTTTTGATATTTACTCGAGTTTTTTTAACTTTCCGAAAACAGGAAAACCGCATGAAGAACAGATTAAAAAAAAAAAATAATAATTAAATTGATGGAATAAAGCTGGGTTGTCTGATTAGTGACCTCTCGCAATGAGTCTTAGAATATCACGGAAGTCCTCTAATGTCATTTGTTCGTCAGCAGGCCGTTCTAAATATATTATATAATACGAATAAATGATAATAATGGTTGGTTTGTATAGTTTTGTGGCAATGTTTCTGGTTCTATAATGCTGGACTGCCACGTTATAGACTCGTTATCAAAGACGCGTTATAGACTCGATTTTGAACTTCTTTTAGAGGTCCTTTTTTATGACCTGTTCTAAAATACGGAATAGGAATTTGGGTTTGATATATAGATGGCGACAGTTGTCAGCCATACTCAAGGAGGTGTCAAATAATAATAATACTCATTCGAAGTCGTCAATATTCATCGGCGGTCATCAATTTAACCAACAGTGACGTGTGAGAGAGTTAATGGTTCCACGAGATAATAACAATTTCTTAAAGTTAGTTAGGAATTAACAAGTTCCATCTGCTGTCTTTCGGAATCGAAAGCATTAGAGAATTTTATAATGATAAAGAAGAAAACCTATAACAACAACAACATTACTGACCTAAAGGGGTGAAGCAAATGCTTTTCATATTCCCAGCTGTCTGGTGAGGAAACTGTGAGTGAGAAAAATTTATGAGCCTATTACTCGCCCTGAATGGGCTTGAAGATTAGTCATCAGAATTAACGTTTAAGATGGCTTTTGCTCTTTTATGCTTGAAGTAATTTATTGCGTCGTAATTTGCAGCTAGTTGAATCAGTTTGTTAGGGTGCACAGATGCTTTTAAGAAGAACTTAGTTGCTATAGTCTGCATGAAGGTGTAAATATAGAGGACATTTGTGTCCCGATAAAGTTGCACAGTTCGTACGAACCATGGCGCATTTTGCACACTTGTAACTAGTAATTAGTATTAACGGTATGGCTCCAAGCCGGAGAAGCGTAGGTGAGTATAGGACAAATCATCATTTTATATATAAATAGTTTGATTCCGGTGTTCAGCTTGCTGTTCCTGTTAATTAGAGGATGGAGCTGGTCTGTGGTTTTTGATGTCTTTAGACAGAAATTCTTGATATGGGAGCTGAAAGTCAGCTTTCTGTCCAGTAGTACGCCAAGATATTTGATCTCAGTTAGCCATGGGAACTTTTGATTAAATAGGAGGATGTCTCCATTAGGAAGCATTGATCTTCTGGAGAATAGCATGGCTAGGCTCTTCTGAGGATTCACTTGGAGTCGCCATTGGGCGAAATATTGTTCGATTAGCAGTAGGTTTTCCTGCAGTTTCTTGAAGGCTAGGTGCGACTTCAAAGATCTGGCTAATATCGCTTTATCACCCGCGTATAGGGCTTTGATAGATGACAATGGGTTGTGTGGGGTATCACACATGTATATGGAAAACAGAATCGGTGCCAGTAAGGATCCTTGTGGGACTACAGCCAAGATGCGTGTTTGTGTTGATATTGTACCCTTTGTCTTAATTTGCTTGTGCCTATCATAAAGGTATGATTTTATTAGATAAATCATTCCATTGGTATTCCAGTTGATATCAGTTTGTATAGCAAACGATAATGCCAAACCTTATCGAATGCACTGGATATGTCAAGGAAAACAATCCCCCAGTGCATTGACGCCAGTTGAATTCTGTGGTGATGTATTCCACTAATCTGTATATCTGTAGCGTGGTGCTGTGAAAGTGACGGGACCCAAACTGCTCCTCAGGAAGAATGTTAAGCTTGTGTACTGATTCTTGGAGTCTAATAAGAATAACTTATCACACTACAAGACTTCGACTTATCGGCAATTTTGCCCAGATTTGAGATGAGGCTAATTGGTCTGTAACTTTGAGGCAATCGCGAATCTTTATCCGCCAGCTTCCAGTAGGAAGGAAAATATTTGTAATGAAGGATGGAGTTTATTATGTTAGTCACATGTACAGTAGCTGTGTTAGGTAGTAGTTTTATCACCTTGTTGGTGATGCCGTCAGGTACAGGAGCATTTTTGTTGTTTAACTTCTTGATTATAACATATATTTCTGCAGGTGATGTGGGTGCAATTTGATTGGAGCATGTGACAGAAGATTTGAGTGAACATCTGATATGTACATGGATCTTATATATGTGATTGAAGTCGAGATGGTCATATGAAGGTTTACATTGCTTTTCAGAATTTTTTGCTATTGCTTCGGCTTTATCAGCATCAGTGTGGATGAGGCCTAGATCTGTTTGGAGAGGGGGAAGAGGTTTGTTTTTGTTTTTGATCTTCCTGATTAGGTTCCATATGGAGTGGTATCGGGAGAGATAGAAGTCAATTTTTCTTCCCAAAGTCGGGGCCAGGAGGGCCCTGGCTAAATTTAACCACTGGTGTGTGTGTGTGTGTGTGTGTGTGTGTGTGTGTGTGTGTGTGTGTGTGTGTGTGTGTGTGTGTGTGTGTGTGTGTGTGTGTGTGTGTGTGTGTGTGTGTGTGTGTGTGTGTGTGTGTGTGTGTGTGTGTGTGTGTGTGTGTGTGTGTGTGTGTGTCAGGGGGATGGCAGTTCATCTGAGATATAGTCCAATGTGACAAAATTTTTATACCTTGTTTTATTGGTCTCTATCTCAAACCAGATAGAGACTAATAGAGCAAATTATAGTTGGTTGCTGGTGGACCAGCAGTTGCAAGAGATGATGTTGTAGATAGGCGTGAGCAAATTAGCACGAGTGCAGTCGAGTAATTATTATAAGAGAATTCAACTATGGAACCATAGATTAGAAGGGAAAAGATGATATGGCAGAAAGGAAAGGGAATTTATTCAACAACTATGGGACATTTACTTGAAACAGCATGTGACGGTGTTTGTGGATGTGCATACGATAAGATCTGTTTATAACCAAGGCAGGATTGTATGATGAAAGCAATGCATTGCTTTCATCATACAATCTTGAACTTGGAGGTTGCGAATTTTGTGAAATTTTCTGTTAAGGAGGAGTGTATGCAGAACTGCAGAGTTGCTTGATTGTTTTATGGTTTGTTTGTGCAAGGACAGCAAAGGTCATAATGTGCCATAGTGAAGGTTACAGGGTATTAACAACGTATTAATAAATAATCAAAGATAAATTAGTAAATAATATGTATGCGCAAGAATTAATAAACACACTTAATTAAATTATAAATAAAATTTATAATCAAGTGTGTTTGTATAAATGAATTCTTTGTAAAAAAAGAAAAGTAAAAGCATCATGCAGTTTGAGTTTGATAGTATCTCATCTAATCTCCCTAAGTATATATGACTTGCTACATGGGTAAAATTTTCATTCCTCGCTTTCGTGTGAAGTGCTGGAATTCCACCAGAATATGACATATGGTAAGATGCGTGTTGCATTTTCACACATAGGTGGCTCATTAACACTCAGTAAATAAGAATGTGTTAGGTGACTGTGAGCTATGTGGAATCTAGCAAGAACAACTTCCTCTCTTCTGTTTTTATGTTGACTAGACTGCCAATGCCTAATTTCAGGCTTAATATAATATAATTTGTTTGGCAGTACTGTACTTCATGCTATGATAATTGCCACTGGGCAATTAGCTTTGATCTTAGAAACTATCTATAGTCTGCATATGGTACTGTCAAATAGTACGTGGAGAAAGTATGATCTGTTCTAGCAGCCGCATCTGCAGTCTCATTTTCCTTCATTTCAATCAGACTGGGAATTCAGTAGAACTGAACATCAAAATTAAACCTCCTTATTTTACAAAATGAGGAGGTTTAATCCAGTGCTGTGTGAGGATGATACACAGGACGAGGAGATAGCTTGTAAATAACTCAATGAGTCTATAAATTTCACATTTTTGTAGCTGTTTTCTTTTATATGCACAAGTGCGAGCTGAAGCAAGCAACTTTGATGTATAATTACTGTAGTCAGGTGAGATCTGGTTGGAGATAGTAATATCAGGAAACACAACAGCACAGCCAACACAGGTGTCAGTTATTGAACGATCAGTATAGATCGTTCATTTAAAACGCAAACAATGTACCAAAGGTAACATTTAACACGCAAACCAAAATGGCATATGACTGTCTGTCGTGTATAATATCGAGCTTCCAATGCAGAGAAAAGAGACTCTTCCACGTAGGACCCTCTGGAAGATACTATTTTTAGGGCATAAATGAGAAACAACTGTTTCCATCTCAGTGACAGAACCTGTTCATTTGCTTCAACATAAAGACGTATGGGTGATGTATGAAAGATACCAGTAGCTATCCGTATACCTTGATGATGGTATCCAACCATTGCAGGTTATTCTGCTTGCTGAACGACAGACTTGAGACCCCATATTCATGCTTTGAACATATAAGTGCAGGATAAAGGCAAAGCAATGAAGATCGATCTGTACCCCATTCAGTAGAGGATAGAATGCGAAGGAGCTTCAATGCACTTTTGCACTTTTTTTTTCTTAGTTGAGAATGTTTGCAAGCAATGTACGTTTTTTTGTCAAAGACGACTCCCAAAAACTTAACTTCGATTGTTACCGGAATAACAGTTTGTCATATTCTTAATTTAGAATCTGGGTGCAGAGTGCGTTTTCAAGAGGAGTATGCACAGACACTTTTTTCTACTGAAAACCTCTACTCATTACTAAGAACCCATAGAGGGAGTGATAATAATCAATTGCTTGCTTAAGTTCTCTTTCAATCATTCTCATTTTACAGGGGGGGGGGGAACTGTTCAGTGATTGAATTAACTTCGATAGCAAAAACCCTCACACATAAGACAGAGCCTTGGTGAACACTCTGGTCTTGATATGGTCGAGATAGCTTACTTACTACTCTGACTTGGAAAGTTCGCCTGGACAGAAAGTTTTTAATAAGTAAAGGAAGGTGTCTTCTGAGACCTAGGTTATGGATGTCTTTAATATGCCATCTCTCCAGGCTTTGTCATAACATTTTTCCATGTCAAAGAACATTGAATCCAAATGCTGTTGCTTCAGGAATGCATCTCTCATACAAGTTTCTAAAACGGATCAAATGGTCCAAAGTTGATCTGTTACAGTGTCTACGAAAGCCACATTGAGTATTGGAGTGAAGTTTATTGCTTTCTATATACTAGAAAAGTTTGACATTAACCATTTTCTACAATATCTTTCAAAGGCAGCTGGTTAGAGTAATAGGTCGATAATTATTTGCTTGCTATAGATTTTTTTCTGGTTTTGGGACAGCAATACTGACTTATACCAAGAATCCGGAAACTCTTCCTCTGAATCTATTCTACTGTATAGAAAGATAATGAGATCCATAGAAGGTGATGGAATATGTTTTATTATTTCATAAGGGATGCTATCAGTCCCAAATCTCTTTTTAGTTCGTTCCTTTTTAACAAATGCCGATTGTACTGTTCAAGCCTATTAATGTAGAAAACTTTAGCAGCTCTTTCTCTTGGTGCTCTTTCAATATTAAAAACTGAAGAGGATATGAAGCTGTTGTTGAGATTCTGGCAAAATTTTCTCCCCAAGTGTCTGCAATAGCTGTGACATAACCAACAACACATCTATTATGGTATTAGGTAGACAAGCAGTGTATTCTGTATTTACCTTTCATTTTCCGGCTTTTATCCCATTCAACTTTTGCGTTAGTTGTTTGATTAATTGTGAGGTAAATTAGATTCAAGATTGTTTTTTATTCTGACGTCTCACGCAAAGTGCTCTAGCCCGAGCACACTCAAAGGCTATTAAGTTTAATGTGTTGGGGTATATACGAAATGTAGCCTACATTTTGCGTTGATATCTTTTTTGGCTGCTTAGCATTCTAGATTCCATCAAAGTTTTGGATACAGTGGTGACAATTTTGGAATTGAGGCTATTGCCACAGACTGTTAGATATTTTACTGATTTATTGATAGGTGTTTGACTGACTGACTGTATCAGCATTAAATTTTGCAAGATGGGAAAAAGTATTCCAGCCAGCCCAATCCATTTTCCATATGGATATCCGTGTAGAAGAACATAGTTCTCCTACACGTGAGAAGATATTGTACAAATAACTAGAAAATAATCACTACGTAGATATTGTCACGTGGGATGTCGAAAAGAGAGAGAGAGAGAGGGGTTAGAATCTGGGTGCAGAGTGCGTTTTCAAGAGGAGTATGCACAGACACTTTTTTCTACTGAAAACCTCTACTCATTATTAAGAACCCATAGAGGGAGTGATAATAATCAATTGCTTGCTTAAGTTCTCTTTCAATCATTCTCATTTTACAGGGGGGGGAAAACTGTTCAGTGATTGAATTAACTTCGATAGCAAAAACCCTCACACATAAGACAGAGCCTTGGTGAACACTCTGGTCTTGATATGGTCGAGATAGCTTACTTACTACTCTGACTTGGAAAGTTCTTAATGACAGAAAGTTTTTAATAAGTAAAGGAAGGTGTCTTCTGAGACCTAGGTTATGGATGTCTTTAATATACCATCTCTCGAGGCTAGCTGGTGAACGGACGTGAGGTGAACGGAGCTTTATTAGCGTGGTTAGTGTACTAAAGTGTTTTATAACATAATCTATGTCGGGAAGTCGCCGCTAGATGAATTCGTAATGTGTAGTGTTCGTGCAAGCTCCAGATAAGATAAGTATCATTTTCAGTTATCGATACAAATTATTTAATATTGTGTAGTTTTGTTTTGTTTGCCTTGCGTATTTTAGTGCGTCTATTTTTGGTGTGTTATAACGTATAATTTGACAAAACACGTTGAAATAAGTATGGCACCTGTGCGAAGGAAAATGGCGGCCAGTAATGAAGGTTCGCCATCGTTATCAAAGAACGGTAGCATAAAAGAAATGAGTCAGTGTACTAGCTGTGAAATGTACGCTTTGCGGAGTGCGGTCGGAGTGTGGTTAGATGATAATAAAGGATTGAATGTGTGTAGAAAATGTAGGGAGAATGAGGAATTGAAGTGTATTTCGGATCGTGAGTGTGATATTTTTGTCAACCTTCAGAATGAAGGAAATAGGGATATGACAAGAAACGGCAAGGTTGTACATGAAAATTGTGAGAGTGTGAATGTAGAAAGTGTGAATGATAGTATAAATGGTTTCTCAGAGAACAAAAAAGATGAGATAGATGCATTGAGTGAGATCGCGTAGTTGAATAGTGCGATAGAAAGAGCAAAACAGCAGCTAGAGTGCATGAACAAAAGTAGACTGAATGAACCAACCAATAATAAAAGATATGACAGGAAAAATAGACGTATGAATGTGAACATGAACAAAATGAAGGATAGAGTGCTGTATGGAGACTCGTTAGTACGAGGTGTGTTAGTAGAGGATTTGACAAAATCGTACCAACCTGGTGCGACCATAAAGGACGTAACTGAGTCTATTAGAGAGCAAAAGGAAAGGGTGAAAGAAATGATTGTTGTGGCAGGTACGAATGATTTGAAAGGAGATAAAATGGAAATGATAGAAGACCTGAATGAATTGTTTGAGGTAGCAAAAGAAAAGAGTGAGAGAGTTAGAATGATTAGTCTTTTGCCATGGTATGACAGTGAAATGTTTAAAAGGAGGGCTATAATTGCGAATGACTTTATGCGTGGGTTATGTATGACGCGTGGTGTGGAATTTGTGGATGTGTGGAGTGAGTTTGATGGGCGAAAGGATCTATATAAGATGGATGGCTTGCATTTGAATGGTTACGGTGTAAGAAGACTTGAGAAAGTGTTGCTGAATGTAGTGGATGTGCAAATTCAGGGAAACTAGATTTGTTAAGGGGGGGGGGGGGAGTAGAGATACAGTCCTTATGGAGGCAGTTGAATGTAAGAATGAATATAATATGCCAGAGCAAATAAGGACAACAAATCTGAGTGGGATAGTTAATATAAGGCATCAAGGTAGGGTTGGGGCTAATGGGGTCTTAAATTCATGTACACTAATACTAGGAGTATTAGAAACAAGAGGGAAGAGTTTTTGGCCATGGTTGGCACTTCCAGACCACAGGTTATAGGTATTAGTGAAACATGGCTGACTGTAGATGATATAACTAGTGGGATTGAATGTGATGGGTATAGTGTGTTCCGGAATGACAGAGAGAATAAAATGGGGGGAGGAGTATTGTTGATGATAGCTGATGAGCTCCAGCCAAGGAGAATAGAAGTTGAATTGCAGGATAGAGAAAAGAGCACATTTGAGGCCATTTGGTGTGAGATTGTGGCTAGCAGAACTAAATATACAATTGGGTGCTGCTATAGACCAGGTGATGGAAAAGATGGTAGTGACAGTATGCACAAGCAAATAGAAGAAATGGGTGGAAGGAGGGTGATTATTATGGGAGATTTCAACTATGGTCGCATTGATTGGAGTGAGGAGAGGACACACGGGAGGAAGGAACTGGATTTTATGCGGTTATTAAGGGATAACTATCTGCGACAGCATGTAATGAAAAATACTAGGGGTCAGAGAGTGCTTGACCTAGTAATTACATCTGAGGATTTGGCTGTAACAAATATGACCACATTGCCACCAATCGGTGAGAGTGATCATAGGGTCTTAACTTGGGAGGTGGCTAAAGGTGTAGAATTTTCAATTAAGACAGGGTACATGTGGAATTATCGGGCTGGAAAGTATGATAAGCTTAGGAGTTTGATTGGTTCAGTGCCATGGCATGTACGACTGCATGGACTAGAAGTTGATAGTGCATGGGAGGTAGTTAAGAAGTGCTTGCATGAAGCAATGGCTGACTGTATACCTAGAGTCCGAATAATAAATCAAGTAGGGGTTAAATGGATGAATAACACCATTAAGCTTGAGTTGCAAAAAAAGAAACAACTATGGAGGGAATTTAAGGAGAATGGTGACCGGCAGGCACATGAACGGTATAAAGCGCAGGCCAGAAGGGTGACGAGTGTGGTAAGAAAAGCAAAAAAGGATTACGAAAGAACATTGGCCATACAGGCTAAAGAGAATCCTAAACAGTTTTTTAGATATGTAGCAAGTAAAAGGAAAAATGTACATGGCAGATTGATTTTAAAGAATGCCGATGATAGGGAGGTAACTGAATCAGTTGAGATAGTTGAGTTACTGAGTGAGCACTTTGCAAAAGTATATCATCCAGGTGGTGACATTGCAGAAACGAATAAACCAGTAGATTATACGGGAATTGTGGTTAATGAAGTGGAGGTGAGTAGTCTATTGCATAACCTCAATGTCAATACATCTGTGGGATTGGATGGTATACCAGCTCGTGTTGTACGAGAAGCAGCTAAAGAATTGTCAGTACCCTTGACCATTTTGTTTAATTTGAGTCTCGGGTCTGGGTTAGTCCCGAGCGGGTGGAAAGAGGGGAAAATAGTTCCACTGCATAAAGGTGGTTCCAAGACTGCTGTTGTAAATTACCGACCGATTAGCATATCAGGAATCATTGTCAAGGTCTTAGAGAAATTAGTCAAGAAAAGAATACAGGATTGGATAGATGAAAATGGGATATTGTATGGGGGACAACATGGTTTTGTGAAGGGTAGATCATGCCTCAGTAACTTGCTCACGTTTTATAACACAGTGACGGCTGAACTGGATAGGGGTAATGGGTTGGTGAGATGGATAAGAGGGTGGTTGAAGGAGAGATATCAAAGAGTGGTTTATTCAGGTGTGGAGTCTAAAAGACATCTTATGACTAGTGGAGTGCCACAGGGCTCTGTTCTTGGACCACTGCTTTTCAATTTGTTCATCAATGATATTGGAAAGGATCTGAGAGGAAGTATTCACTTGTTTGCTGATGATGCAAAGTTGGGTAGAGCAATTGTGAGTGCACAGGATGTCAAAATTTTACAGGATGATTTGGATAGTTTGGAGGACTGGGCTAGGAAAAATGGATGTCAATTTAATGTGGCAAAGTGTAAGGTTATGCACTTTGGGGTGAAAAGAATAGCAGCAGTATATCGCATTGGTGGAACCATACTCCAGGAGATTGATGAGGCCAGGGATTTGGGAGTGTTGGTGGATAGGGAATTGAAATTTAGGGGGCACATTGCAAAAGTAACTAAAACAGCTCACCAAATCACTTGGCTTCTGAAAAATACTTTAACATGCAGAGACGAACAAGTTGATGTTCCTCTGTATCGAGCCTTGATAAGACCCCATCTGGACTTCTGTGCCCAGCTATGGGTACCAGGGTTTCTTCGTGATGGGGAGGAAGTGGAGAGGGTCCAGAGACGAGTGACCAAGATGATGGCAGGTCTGTGGAATGAACCTTATGAGAATAGGTTGAGGATTTGTGGGTTGCAGAAATTGGACGATAGGCGAAGGAGGGGTGATATGATTGAGACATTCAAATTACTGAAGGGTTTTTATAAGATTGATCCAGAAGATATTTTTGAAAATATGACTGGTGGTGGGAGGACTAAGGGCCATGCATGGAAGCTGGGCAAGAGCGTGGTTGACAAGGGTGTTAGAGCTAGGTTCTTTACTTGGAGAGTGGTAAATGAGTGGAATAAGCTTCCAGAGTCTGTTGTGGGTGCTACGACCGTGAATGAGTTCAAGGCACGGTATAATAGATACTGTGTGAATGTTGAATAGTTGTTCTTGACATGTTAGGGCCTTCCTCGATGAATCTGTCGACTCCTTGGAGTTTCCCGGAACAATAATAATAATAATAATAATAATAATAATACATCAATATAAGGATGACGTTCCTGGTCGGAAGCAGGTGACCATTCCTGCGTATAAGGATGTCACTCCCTGATTTTTAAGTTCTGAACATCCTTCATCATGAACATCAAGGAGATTCCATTGTCAGATGGTACTGGCCATCTGATAATGGAATGAAGATCTGATATAACTCCTATACAAGAAAGAATTCAGTGTTTTATGTGGTGTTACTGTGACTGGTATTCCATCCATTGATGTTGTTAACAGTTTTGGGCCATCTACTAGTCCTTTTAAACCATTTTCAATAAAGAAGTGTGCCATTTTCCTTATAGGTTTTCAGCTGTTAGTGAATTATCAGGAACACTGGTATCTCATAGCTTTTTTTTTTCTGACTTTTCTTACCAAATGTTGCATCTACAGTATAAGTACTTAGTTAGGACCTTGTTAGGGCTCTTGAAACATTTGAGATGAAGAATTCGTGCTAATATGTTTTTGGCTCAGCGCCAGAGCTCCCAATCCGCCAAGAAAACACACGTGAATGCCTTCTGACAGGCAAGCAATGACTGCGCTAGGAAGTGGAACGCCAGAGCTACCCCGGACGCTATACGAGCAACCTTTGGGTTCCAACCCCAAACCATTAGGTGAGAGACTTCATCACCTTTAACCCTTACTCTCAAGCCTGATTGATCCTGGTCTGGCCTTCTGGGACCTCCCGTTTTGCCGATGCGGAGGCCAAAGTAGTACAAGACTGCCAGGATACCCCTTTCTGGATGTTCACGGGTCGCACTGCACGACAAATATGGCGATAGGATTTGGATTCCAGTGATGGTTGCCTGGAAAAAATTATATCAAAAAAAGTCTCAGGAAAAATGGAGCAAAAAATATGGGAAGAAAAACAAAGGAAATGAGAAAGAATGAAAAGGGCCATTACTGGGCAATCCCCTCCTCCACGAGCAGGTACCCCACAGGGAGGGGAAGAATTGCAGGGCAGGTGATTATGACAAGCTTAGGAGTTAGTATAAAGTAGTGCCATAGCATAATCGTCTTCAAGGAAAGGGTGCTAATAGTAGATGGGAGACAGTCAAGTGGTATATTCGGGAAGCAGAATCAGACTATACTCAGTCAAATAAAAAAATCAGGTAGGAGCTGGATGGATGATTAGTATAATTAAGCATGAGCTGAAAAATGTTATGGATTGTATATAAGAAAAATGGCGATCACCAGTCTCGCAAGTAGTATAAGGCACACACAAGAAGCATGGTAAAAAAGGAGCAAAATTAGATTTTGATAAAAAATTAGCCAAGCTGTCCCAAAAAAACCCAAACACTTATTTTATTATGTGGCAACTAAAAGGAAGAATGACTGTGGTAGTTTAATGAGTGTTGATGTTAGAGGAGTGCCAAAATCAGACAAAATAGTTGATTTACTAAGTGACCAATTTGCAAGGGTCTATCATTCACGTGAGGCAGGAACTGATGTGAGGATAGAGGTTGATGAAGTGGAAGCACGAAAAGTATTGTATCTCAATGCAAATATGGCCGTAGGACTAGATGGGTGATCAGCTTACGTATTACGAGAATGTACAAAGGAATTAGAATTGGCTCTAACTAGATGTTACTTAATTCTCAGCTCTGATAAAGTTCCGCGGGACTGGAGTGAGGAGAGGTCAAAAAAATTTTGTTTCTTACAGGAAGCTCCGAGTCAGTGGAAGCAAATTAAAGACCTTTCATTATCTCGGGTTGGGTGGAAAATATATGGGAAATGTTCGAGGAGAGAATTCAGAAATTCTTACTCATATTCTTAAGAATATGATGCTTCCATATTTTCATATCTGTTAACGGTTGGTCGTGCCTTAGTAATTTACGGTTTTAACAATAGAAAGAAATCTCAATTGGATAATGGGAATCACTACATGATGGTACCTTTATTATTTATTATTATTATGTGACACCTCAAGGAGTCCAAAGACTCATCGAGGGAGAGTGTGCCAACAGTATCGAACGATTGAACCCTTCCAACTACTAACTGCGCTCAAACTTGCTTAAATTTTTGCGTGAGCCATTAGTAGCAGAGGCTCTACCAATCGACCAACCTTTGCTGGCTGTTGCAAAGGACGTTTGACAGGATACCACATGGAACACTCTCTTATACAAATTAGAACAAATGATTTATGTAAGATATGAGTGGATATGAAAGTATATTACCAAAGAGTAATATACATGGAGGACCAGAATTTGAGGAGAAAGCAGGTGACAAGTGGTGTGCTTCAAGACTCTCTGCTAGCACTACCACTGTTTAATTTCTACATAAATGGTATAGGAAATTATTTGAGCAGAAATACTCAGTTGTTCCTCTGTAGCTCAGTCGGTATTGACGAAGCCAATCGAACTGTAATCGAACCCAGGTCTTTGGTCGGAAAGACCTGGGTTCGATTACAGTCAGTGATGTGAGAAACCTTTGTCTGGTCTCTTTTGATGAAAGGTAAGTTAGCGCTCTCATACGGAGGTAGGGGGGGGTTTACACCTTGTTACCTGCTGCCATTGTTGATGATGTAGCAAAATTGGTAGAGTAATATTTCATTAGTGTTTTGCTAGAGAGAGTGTAGGACAATTTCATATGCTGAGAGTATAGGTAAAGATAACTAGCACCAGTTTAATGTGAACAAGTGCAAACGTATGCATTTTGGGATGAAAAGATTAAAAGCTGTATACCACATTGATAGAGTTGTACTGCAGGAAATTGACGAAGCCAAAGTCACTCATAGGATTAGTGGTTCAGACTAATAAATCTGCATTTAAACAAGTGCTGAAATATTTCTTCTACATTTAATATAAAACTCTCTCAGTAAAGTAAATGTTTCTATCATATCCTCCTCTTCTCTTCACATCAACCACCTTCTGCATTCCAAACCCTCATTTATCATTATAGAGAGCATTGCTAACAAACAAAGTTAAGGCAGTCATTATCCCTCTTTACTTAGACTTGAGTCTCATATTGCTCTGCTCAGGTCTGGCTACCTGGGTTTCTTGATGAGAAGATGATGCAGAGGTAAGTGACCAAGATGCTGAGTGATCTGTGGAATGCAATGCTCTCTATAACGATAAATTTGGAATGTAGAAGGTGGTTGATGTGATGGGAAGAGGAGGATATGATGGGAACGTTTACTTTACTGAGAGGGTTTTATATTAAATGTAGAAGAAATATTTCAGCAGTTCGTAAAAGGGATGCAGAATAAAATTTAATTCGTAATAATTGAGTAAGAGGTGTGATTAAGAAAACGTGAGAACCAGATTTTTTTATTTGGAGAGTGGTGAATGGGTTTGTCAGTCTTGTGAATTTTTGTTTCAAGGAGTACGATATTCTCCATGAAGATACCGTGCCATAATAATACTACTACTACTAATAATAATAATTTCAGCGATTATGCAAATATTGCATGCGAATTACTACTCAAAAATGTTGATTACAATTAAATATTGATACCTTTTGAGATAAAATATCAGCAATAACCTATCCAAATATTCACATTTCGTTTCACACACACACACACACACAAATCTCTGGCATGGGCAAGTGGGTTTTTTCCTCCCGGAAACTCGGGTTTTTCGTCTCGTAAACTCAAGAAATCGACTGTAGAACCCACATTATTTTACACATTAAGTATATTGTGTTAGGGTTAGGGACCACGAGAGGGCGGCACTTGTTGAGCCGTCTCTCTTCACTGCGTTCCGCTTAATTAGTGATAGCCTTGGGACAGCTATCTCTGATTGGCTGCCAGTGGAGATTGAACTGCCCGCTCAGTCTCCAAAAATTAGACAGGGCTAAACGGCCTCGCCTACTCCCTATGCGGGAATAAAAAGGCGTTAGCTGATTTTTTTTACTTTTTATTGTTACTTTTTAAGTCCTAATATTTTTTAAAGAGGCATGCATAAACTCATGATAACGGCCATGAGGTTGTTTATAGTCACAGTTTGAAAACTTTTCTAAGTGGTTTTTCTGCCAATTCCATTGTCAACATTTAGTGTAGAGGATTTTATTTTCGAGTTGATTTAATTTCTTTTCATTTCTTTTTCTCCCACTGTCCATTAAGAAAAAACACAAGTTGATAATGTTTGCAATTTCTGAATTATCCATTTAAAGAACTCAAGACATCATTAAACTGAAGGAAATTTATGGAAATTATGCTTCATAATCCAGTTGCAACGGTTTGTTAATTTTCCAACTTAGTAAACACACTGAAGCAAATAAATATACAAATATATAATATTAGTTTTAAAATTAACGACATTGCTTCTTATTTCATAGGCCATAGTATAGACAGCCCCAGACTGTGCAAGAGTGATTGGCTGCTTGCTGACTTCCCAAGAAGAATCAGTGATAAAATAGTGCCATCTACTTTCTGTTGGAACAGAAAAAGAATTAGAGAATTGCTTAAAAAAAAAGAAAAAAAAGAGGAAACTTTTTTCGTGTATATCGAAAATACAAATATATAAATGTTTTAATATCATTTGTTCTGAAGGAGTAGGCTGAGTTGCTTTAGCCCTATATAATTTTAGAAGAGTGGCGGGCAGCTGACCTCCATTCTTCAGCCTACACTAATGCTGGGCTCAGGTATTCAGGAGAGAGTATAGCAGACAACTGTCGCCACTCTTGACCATAAACCCTAACACTCTTATTACTGTTTTATTATTAGGGTGTAAGTTTTAATGTCGATGTTTTTTTTAAAAAAACACTGGGTTTAAGACTAGTATTAGCTGGAGAAAAAAATAACTTGACCATGTGAAAAAATGACTAATTGGGAAACAGCAGGAAAAAATACCAATGTTGTTGAAAAGCAATAGGTCTCTGCTAGCAATGAGTGTGTACTCATTGCTAGCAGAGACCTATTGCTTTTCAAAAAAAGTGCTGCCTAGCACTATTGACGAAAACAGATATGATCAAAATTATTACCAGCTAACTCCTTTTTATTCCCATATGGTGAGTAGGCGAGGCGTTTTACCTTTATCTTACTTTTGGAGACTGAATGGGCAGTTCAATCTCCACTGGTAGCCAATCATAGATAGCTGGCCCATGGCTATTACTAATTTAAGTAGCCGCAGTGAAGAGACGGCTCAACAAGTGCCATCATACTAATAAATTACCTAAAAGTAAAAACAATATATTTTGTAATGTCTGAAATAGTTTGGGTTCTATTGTCGATTTCCTTGAGTTTACGGGATGAAAAACCGAGTTTCCAGGAGAAAAAAATCCGCTTGTCCATGCCAGAGATCGACTAACTCGGGAACCGGTCGAGAAAACCTTGGGAAAGCTATCAGAGATAGCTAGCCCAAGACTATCACTAATAGCTAGACTTGAACTTAAGTCTATCTTCAGGTGGTTTAGCGCTCTGGAGTGCAAACACCACTTTCACTGAGCTACTCAGTCTTTCAATATTATTATTACTCTTATTTTTTAATGTTTATTTTAATGGTTTCATATGTACAATTATTGAAAAAGATGTTCCCACTTATGAAGTCATATAGCAGAGTGACAAAAAAGTGATATTTCAGAAAAATTCAGGGAAATATTTCAAAACGAAAAAATGTGAGAAAATTGATTAAAAATGATGTCAGTGAGAAAGAAAGATATTAAAATAAAGAAAATGCTTTGTAAACAAAACTCTGTGAATATACATCGAACTACATTATCCATAATCTTATTCCTATTTTTCCCACTTAAAAATTTAATTGTTTTAAGAAATTATGAGCGGAGACTGGACCACTATGCCCTAAAGCAAAGTTTGGTGAATCAATGCAACACATACCCAAGGTAGCAACACAGTATGTGCTACTATGCTGCAACATGCATTGCTATCCTTAGTGGTTTATTTATTTATTTTTACCTAGCATTAAAAATAACTGTGACTAGCAATGCATGATGAATGCTAAGAAATCTACAAGTTCTGATAAAGCCAGCAAAGATGTTGCCAAACAAAACTGTTCACAGCATCTTTGGAATAAAATGAAATAAAAGGTCTCTGAAGCCTTTTATTCCCCAAATCAAGTTGCCGGGCCTCTTTTAGCCATTATTACTTAAAATAAAATAAAATAAAAACAAGTAGACAGCCAATTTCCATTCTTCAGCCTTCACTAATCGTGAGCTCAAGCTAAGCTATGAGTATGGTTAAGGGGTCAAAAATTCTTCTTTCTTAAACCCTGCCTCTTTCAAGCCAATTCTCTAAGAATATGTGGACATTCCAATAATGTTTAAAAATATTCACAACCAATGGGTGCAGCATTAGAATGAATGGTAGGTGCGATCCTTCGTGGAACAGTTTTAACTGGTTCTCCGTAGCAGACAATTAAAAATCGAAACCATTCTTTATACTACCAATAGGATATAATTCTGGCTAATCTATTGACACTCTACAATATTCAGATCAGTACTTTGTTTTCCCTGAAATTAGTCGCTCCAAAAGTTGGCTTTTCCAGGTGGCATATTTCATGCTGGATCATAGGGATCCTTTGTAGACAAGTATCAGAATGTAGGTATACAACAAAATGAAAACATTTTGCAATAGTACTGATGCTACACGGAGCATGGAAGATTTCAGTATTTTAAATGGTAATGGCAACTTCTCTGAACTTAAACTTTTCTACTCGAATTGGATCATCAGACCTAAACTGCAGGTCTAGTTAGCTAAGTGATTAAAATATTTGCTCTCCAACCAACAGGCTGCAGGTTCGAATCCCGCAATGGCATGGCTGTTTGTGATTGTCCTCAGAATCCATGTTTGGTCTCCAGATCAGGTGTTCGGACTATAGAAAAGAATAAATAAAAATTCGTTAAAATTAGATAAAAAATCCTTAGTCCAGTCACAGTACAGATGCATTATAGGTTTACAAATAAATCTATGGGTTGGAGTAAAAAAATTAAAATAAATATAATAATAATAATAATGTGTACAATTTATCGTTGTAATTTATCACTCAATGATAAATTATTATATCAAATTTCAAGAATCTTGATTTTCATCAAGTTTCTTGGAATTTCTGGGTGTTTCCTTTGTTACCTGTGCTGTTTCTTGAATACTTTTATACATGCACAATATTTTCCATTCAATTAATGGATTTTCCTCAAAGATTTGACGTTGAGCTATGATTAATAAACTTAGCACAAAACTGATTCTGTTGCATGCAAAGGGAGAAGTCTCCGTCACTCATTGACATCGACGATACCTTTTGGTCGGAAGGACTGGGCTCAAATTTCTTTTAGGACTCAAAGAACCATCATAAGGAATTTTCAACTGCACGTGAGTTAGTCAATATGGAGGCAGCAGGGTTCTTCATCCCGAAAAATGGGCAAACTGGTCAGAAAATACACGCAATTATAAACATTATATACTAACTTCCATAAATTGAGTTGATTCGACTGTTATTTCAAACAACAATTACAATAACAGCATGTTAAGAGCTGCCGTGGAATAAAGTTTAAGACACTACGACATGCTAAGTTTATTAATCATAGCTCAACGTCAAATCTTTGAGGAAAACCCATTAATTGAATGGAAAATTTTATGCCTTTTACGTAGGCCTTCCAAATAAACCTGATTGGTTATATTACATGAGTTTCAGACCAAGAAAGTAATCATCCTATTGAGCATCCACACATGTGGCCTAGGATTTTTTTAAAGCAAAAACATTATAACAAACTATTAACATAAAGGCGGGTTTGGAAAAAAAATGAAAGAAAGAAAAGAATGAACGAAAAAGGGAGAAAAGAAGAAAAATACTTCAGTCCTTATTTCCCAGGATTCAGATAAAACAGATTCCAACTTAGTAAAGAAACGCTTTTGAGAAAACGATTAAAAAAGACGGATAACTGCTTCTTAGCCTGCGGAGTATAAGGATTCTAGGGAGAAGATGTAGAGCATTCCGGACCAAAATTAGTTTTCCTTTCCTTTTCGTTGTCATCAGGTGGCGCTTCTGTGAGTGAACTGAAAAAAAAAAACCACCTGTTAAGCCGTCGTGGACGTCAGCGCGTATGAGTTTTCTTACTGTGTTTTATATTTACTGTTTGATTCCGAAGAGGTAGTTTTTGAAAATTGCATAAGATGGATGAACTGTTTTAAGCAAAAATTGAAAATAAAGTAAAAGAAAAGAACCAGATATAACCGGGATAACTCGGAAAGATCATTCAACTTTTTTCGATGAACATCTGACTGTAGCGAACGTAAGCAACAAGTAAGTAACGCTTTAGTAGCATAGATAAGCAAATAACGGAAAACGGTGGTATTGCGCGCGCGTCCTCTGCCCGGAAGCTATATTTCACAGAGCTAGAGCATCCTGTTTATGATCGTTAGAGGGCAGGGGGAGGGGGGATATATTAATTCCTTGAATCATGTTCATTTTTTTAAAATATTTAATAATAATATAATATTTTTATATTATATTATTATTAAATAATATAATATATCGCATAACATTTTATGCGATATAATATTATCAGAGTATAAAGAATTTGTTCGTCAGTTATGCCGTATGCAATATTATAATATATAAAATACGACAAAAAACTCATACTTTAATCTAATCAGTTTTTTTTTTTAATATATATTTTATTTTATTTTTTTTAACGAAAACAAACCAATCAGGTAACATGTTTGCTTAGTAATGTTATATTAACTTCAATATAAGGTTGGTAATGGTTATAGTTTTTAGTCCATTGGGGGGGGGGGAGACATTTCGGATTATAGGTTATCGCATATGTTGTTTCCGACCTAGCTACAACAATGAACAGCGAAATCACAATTTAGGTTTTGTTTGCAGACTTTATCATTTTAAGCGTATTAATTGGCAAGAAATTCGCTTCGGTATGAACTTGTAGATCCTAATGATAAACGCTAATGACAGAAAACAATTTCTACCTGTGGTCAATATTTTTATATTATTGTTGTTTTTACATCAACTTTCCTAGAGTCAAAGACTCATCGAGAGAGAGAGAGAGAGAGAGAGAGAGAGAGAGAGAGAGAGAGAGAGAGAGAGAGAGAGAGGTTTATACCATTAAAAATTACTCGTACTTACATTATATAAGAAGTATACATTATTGCATTATATTGTATTACAGAAAATTTCTCCTGTCTATAACATACCAATGTAGCTTATCATATCGAAGTTTAAACTCATTCACACTCTTAGCATTCACAGCATACTTAAGCAATGCATTCCACTCATCCACCAGTCTCCACGTGAAGAAGAAAATTTCTCAACTCCTTATTCACCACTTCTTTGCGTAATTTCTAGGATGGCCTCTAGTTCTTGTCCCTTCCTTAATTTTCACTGTCTGAAAATCTCTCTCGTATTATCCATCGAGTAAATACCTCAAGAACTTAAACGTCATATCACTCCATCATATCATATCACTCCTTCGTCTTCTATTACCCAAACTCCCATATTACATGGCTCCAATCTATCCTTATAGCTAATATTCCACAGTCCGGAAATCATTTTTGTCAACCACCTCTGCACCATCTCCAAAGTATATTTTCATCCCGCTCTAAACTCCGTTGACCAGATCTTAGCACAGTAGCCCAGATGTGGTCTGATCTGGGCTTTATACAATGGAATCACTCTCATTTTATCTCTACCGATTAGTGTTAATACTGCAGCGTTCCTCCGAGTTGTCTTAATCACTTTTGCAACATTACCCTTAAGTTTTGAATTTCGACCCATCATAACCCCAAGATCCCGTCATTCCTGAACTTCCTCCAGTATACTTCCGCATATAGAGTGTGCATACCCCATCTGCAGATCCTAAAATTCAAAACCTTACATTTAGTAACACTAAACTGGTAACCCCTATTCATCTATCCATATTTCCACCTTATTCAGATCCTCCTGAAGAGCCACTACACCAGCACTACTTTTAATAATTTTCCCAGCTTCACGTCATCCGTAAACAATTGAATATCCCTTGGAATTTCAGTGACAGTATCTTGATGTAAATGTTGAAAAGTAGTGGTCCCAGTACAGAGCCCTGGGGAACTCCACTGGGCTCTGTGCTGGACCCTTTCCTTTTTCCCGATATTGCCTCTGAACACACGATCCTTCGATATCTATCAGACAACCAATTGCCAATTAACACCACCAACTTAATAGCCAAACCAATACGCTGCAGCTTCAATATCAGTTTATCATGTGGCAACCTATCAAATGCCTCCTTTGCAAAATCTAAAAAATTCACTTGCATATTGTGAAATCCATGTACTATTACAATATAAATATTCAGCAATATATCATAAATAAATCATTAAAAAGAGTTTACAAAAGCCATGAAAATGAATAATATTGAAGGTCTTTTCGATTTATCTTCGGTATATGTGTCTGTTAAATCTGTCAATACAACCCAGGAAAAAAAAAAAAAAAAGAAAAGAAAAGAAATTCAACCAGGTTCCCCTAACAACTTCATAATTCGTGTCACTTTCTTATCTGTCTCTGAGAACTTCCAGTTTCTTCGGTATTTCGCCAGTGAAAAGAAAAAATTTAGTTTCCAGTGAGGGAAAGTATAAGATCGATCGATTTGTACTGTATTAAAACAAGTTTAAGAACCATTTCTTGTACTTATTGTCGATGACTCCATGAAGCATTCAGAAAAATGAGATATATGTAAAAATACTTTCCAGTGCACTCATCTCATTTCGAGGTCTAATTTGAACTTAGATCGTTGCCCTCCCCCGAAAAATGTTATTTTTAGTTGGACCATACTATTTGGGATTGTCAAGGAACTAAATCCACGAGATGACAATCTATCATTCATGTCTGTTAACTCATATGTCGCCTTTGTTTTCTGGTTTTAACAAAGGGAGAGAGAGAGAGAGATGTTTGTCTCATTGTCTGAGCCACAAAAATTTTGACCTTTCATCCATAACTTCCATAAATCTTACTAAGTCATTCGATGTCATAGGGTATTTTATCCATGTATCCAAAATATATTATAGATTCTCAACAGGGTGAATAATATCCATTTTTTACCACATAGTAGTAGTAACAGATTAGTCTTTTTAGCACATGCAGTAAAAAAAGCAAATAAATCATGGGCTTACTGTACAGTTTAAATGAATTGTGTAATTTAATTTTCATTTCCAAAAGAGGAAGTAGAGTCAGCTCTCTCTCTCTCTCTCTCTCTAATGGCAATTTTTTTTTTTTTTTTTTTTAGAAATCGGTAGGCAGCTGTAAGAGGTATCTCATTATTGTAATCTATATTTAATGTGTACTAGTTTCGATTTTGCAAGACCAAAAGTTCTAGTTTTTTTAACTGGAAAACAAACCTACTTGCTACTGCCAAAGATCGATTCAATCAGGAATAGGGTTAAAAAAAAAAGGAGCCTAGAAAACGTGCCTCTGGTCGACGACTAGAATGGAATCTAAACTATGGTATTTTTTCTGCAGACCTAAGATCATAACAGTTATCAGGAGGGACTTTGCAGACTACTGCATCAGCACTAATTTAAACGACCCAACCCACCAATGAAGAAAATACAGGATTATGGTTTGATGTTCCAAGTGTGAGACCATGGTGCATACCCTCTCCACAATTATCCATCATTTATATGGATCCCATTGCATACCCTCTCCACAATTATCCATCATTTATATGGATCCCATTGTGAAGGAAAGTGTCATTAGGCTTGATATTAAAATTGGAGAAATTCAACTTATTTGCATACTTTATGCAAATAATATTATACCCCTTAATAAATCCAGTGCAAGTCTTCAAGGTTCTTTAACCAAATTGAATAACTTCAATAACAAATCTGTTATTGAAGTTATTATGAAATTAATATGAAAATCAGCCACTAAAATGCAAAGGCTATGAAAATAGTCAAGAACATTGAAAACATTAATGGGGAACTTCTATAACAAGTGAAATAACTGTTGTCTGTTTCCAAATTAAATATGGGAATAGACAACAGAATAAGCAAAGGTGGAATATGAGAGAAATCAGTCAAAACACTAAACTAGCGGTATACACAACAGTTTTCAATTCATAAGCCCACGGATCTCTGGATCTGTGGGCTTATGAATCTGTGAGCTGAATTAGAAATAAAACTCTTGATCTAAAACTGGAGACCACACATATGGGAGTTCTGAGAAAAATCTGGAAGGGGATGAACAGATGGCATCAGCTACAAAATCATATTAAATATGAAGATACTAGAGAGGAACTTGACATGAGCATTCAAGAATATTCATGTGAGCACAACTAATCTCAGGTGGTATGTGAAATGTTAAATGGTCATTTAAACAGAAAGAGAGGGAAGGTTAGTAAAACGAATGTTTAAATGCCAAGATGGCAGGAAAGAGAACCAGAAGAAAGCCAAGATATAGGAGGATTGATGTAATCAGAAGTACCCTATAAGACATAAATAGCAGATATGACAATATTGGAGTTCTGACAGATACTATCGGAGAAAAATTACCTATACGAAGTTAGTAATAATATACACTCTTCGTGTAATACTATTCTGTGAGGGTGGTCTGAAAAGTTCTCAGCCTCGACCATAGATGGCAACAGTATCGGCATTATTTTTTTAAGTTGGAACATCTGTCATAAGCATCCATGTGAAATTGTAAGTCATTGTATCAAGTAGTTTGCTTTATGCAGCTGTCTGAAGCAAAAGTGTTGTCTGTATCCCTTGAAATGGATAAACTTGCGTATCGTGCGGTTATAAAATTCTTTGTAAAAGAAGATTTAACGCCAAGAGAAATTCATTTGAAGTTCATAAAAGTTTATGGGCACTCTTCTCCTTCTTTTTCGACAATTAAGAAATGGGCTGCCGAGTTTAAACCTGGCCGTACCAGCCCTGAAGATGATCCACGTCAAGGACATCCAAAAAGTGTAACAACACCAGAAATCATTGATCAAGTGCACGATATGGTATTGGATGACCGGCGAGTCAAAGTGCGTGAAATTGCTGAGACTATAGGCATTTTGAAAGAACGTGTAGGATATATTTTGCATGGAGATTGCAAATGAAAAAACTTTGTGCAAGATGGGTGCCGTTGCTCACAGCGGATCAAAAAGGCACTCGCATGAAAATCTCTGAACAGTGCTTGGAGCATTTTAACAAGAATAAAACTGATTTTGTGCTTCGATTTATTACTATGGATGAGACTTGGATTCACCATTACACACCAGAATCCAAACAGCAGTCAAAACAGTGGACAGAAACCTGTTGTTCAGCGCCAAAGAAGACAAAGTCTATTCCATCAACAGGAAAGGTCATGGCATCAGTGTTTTGGGATGCTAAAGGCATTTTGTCTACGAAGTATCTTGAAAAGGGTAAAACCAGGAAATATTATTCTGTTCTTTTAACCAGACTAGACGAAACATTTCGTGTGAAAAGACCCGGTTTGCAGAAGAAAAAAATCATCTTTCATAAGGACAATGCATCTGCCCACAAAGGTGTTTTGGCAATGGGAAAATTTAAGGGATCTGCACTATGAAATTGTTAGAACATCCACCCTATTCCCCAGATTTGGCTCCCTCTGACTTCTATCTCTTCCCAAAACTAAAACTCTTCCTCGCTGGTCAGCGTTTTTCTTCGCATAAAGAAGTGTAGAGGGGTATTTTGTAGATCTTACTGAGAACCACTACAGGGACGGGATAATGGCGCTGGCATAAATGTATTAGTCTTAATGGAGATAATGTTGAAAAATAAAAATAATTTTGAAATTATAAATTCGTTTTTCATTGTTAGGCCGAGAACTTTTCAGACCACCCTCGTAGTAGCCTGTATAGCCTGTTAGGGCACTATCAAGAATTTAATGATTAACCCGCTGAACTAAGAAGGCTTGTACAGTTCTTGGATAGTAGGATACCTTCTATGCCGTTCTGAATTCTTGTTTCTTGTAATATTTAGAATATCTACTGCATTAAGTAATAGAGTTCCGCAAGAATTGCTTAACTGGCCACTGCACTATCCCATCATGTAAAAGGAACATAAAATATCACTAAATTAAAATAATAACAATTTCAACATGTGCCCTGGCAGGCAAACTTGACACTAATGCTTATTTTTCACAAAGTGAAAATAGCATTTGTGTTCACTGGTTGCGCAAAATATTCCTCTGTCTCACATAAAGTAAAAGTAGTGCTTTTGTTATAAGAAATATTACTCAACAAATTTTTATGGAATTTTTTAAAGGAATGTTTAAAGATCAAAACTGTAAATACCATATTGTAAAAATTAGTCATTATTGTTATGTTACTTTCTTCCAGTTTCATTCGCTGATTGCCTTGAGAAAAAATTAAGCACGTATTATACATTATCTTTTATCTTTCTTTACGTTAGTCAGTGACCATATCCTAACTTTTTATTCTTTTAAGCGGCTACTCTTGTAAGCGTAATTTCCACATTCCGAAATCCAGCAAAGTACGGTGTGGAATGGTATAGATTGATAAAGGAGATATTACAAATTCAATACTCGACCTTTTATTATTATTATTATTATTATTATTATTATTATTATTATTATTATTATTATGTTTTGGCGCCTCCGTAGTGCAGAAGGTGAGTTAGCCGATCTCATTCGAAGGAAGTTTAGTTTTTTTCCCTCACGGAAACTTCGGTTTTCATTCCGCACACAGGAAAATCGGCCAAAGAATTCGCACAATTTACAAACAGTACTATTGGTGGGCGGTGGGCGGTTTTATAATAATAAAACTCGACCTTTTATTATTATTATTATTATTATTATTATTATTATTATTATTATTATTATTATTATTATTATTATGTTTTGGCGCCTCCGTAGTGCAGAAGGTGAGTTAGCCGATCTCATTCGAAGGAAGTTTAGTTTTTTTCCCTCACGGAAACTTCGGTTTTCATTCCGCACACAGGAAAATCGGCCAAAGAATTCGCACAATTTACAAACAGTACTATTGGTGGGCGGTAGATGGCATTGTATGGATGAAACATTAAGTACTAGAGACAGAGTTTTGTGTGGAGCGGAGTACCCTCCCGCGATGAGTCTTGGATACCTTGGGGATGACATGTAATAATAATATTATTATTAATAAAGCTAAATTATTTTCCAAGTTAAAAAAAATATTACTCACAAATCTTACATTTACCAGTTTACTATTTTTTTTATGACTGCATTAACTTTTTTCTTAGGAAATGCAGGATTTTCTCCCCTCCCAGAAAGAAAAAAAAAAAGTTTTTCTCTCCTCAACACGCGCACCATCGCGTTCTCTTTGCAAACAGACGTCTGTTGAATAATACCCCCCCCCCCCCGTTGCCAAACATATGCACGTGCCTGGTCTAAAGCTAAATACTCAACCAACTACAACCTATCCTCGTAATCTTCATCAGTATATCCTAGAACGCGGTTAGTCAAGTTTCTGATTACAAATTACTATTTGAGCATGTTGGAAATGTCTTCTCAATACTGCTCCGATTCTTTGCTTGTTCATCCAGCGATTGTCATGTTTATAATTTGGATTTCAAATTCCTTTTTTTTTTTCATTCCTCGTGAGAATTTTTACTTATTTTGAAATTTTCGCTAGCTTTTACTGTAACTACCATGATTCCCCCCCCCTACACCCACCCACCCATTATGGGTTTCACCATACGTAACTATCGTATGCACTCCAGCCACTTTTCTCTTCCGATTACTAGTTTTTAAGGGTAAATTTGAATCTTCTCAAGCCAGTTTAGTCCATTGTGCAACATGAAGCGTCAGCTGGAAACCACAACAAACCAACCGATAACTGCTTCATTCGTAATATTAATATAAATATTTAAAATTTATCCATGAAAATTTCAAAAATGGCTTCAATACCAACTTAATATCAGTGTTGAAACCATATTTGAAATTTTCGTTTACATGAATGAAACATCATCTTATTACTCAAGGAGATTCGTGGTATTAATTTATCAGTGAAAATAAGGAGTAATTTTTATTTAGTTTTGAATGTTACTGTTACCACTTTTTTTTTTTTTAAATCGAAGATAGGTGGTACTTAATGGCAATTTTTAGTTTCACCTCATTCATCAGGATTTTCGTAATTTAAATTTAAAAAATTTACGAAAATATCTTGATTAAGATATTTTCGTAAATTTTTCTTAAATTTCTTTCATTCTCATATTTAATATGCACAGTGACCAGTGGAAAAAAAAAATTGAGGATAGGCATAACAAGTTGTACTGCTATTATCCATTAATAATTGTTTTAACACTACAAGAATGGGTTTAACTTCTGGATGGATTCTATGCTACTCTTTCTGCAATGCATATTGCATGCAAGTGATTCTGGTAGAAGTTTTGTATCATGCACCTTTCAGAATACTATCAGCATTCGATAGGATTCCAATTATTGCACTCCAATTCATTCTTGAACCTTTTGGGTTGAAGAATAGAAACGCTATTGTCCTCCTGGAAGTGTTATATGTAATGCATTTTCGTATAGAAACCATAAATATGTGTGCGGAGTACTGCAGTACATTGTTTGTCCCATAAAAGACCTGCCAGAGTATATTATATCCTTTTCATTCTGTGCCAAACAAGAGATATGGCAAGGGTTTGACTTTCCTCACATCTATCGTTTTCTGCAATTCAGCTTCCCATGCGGAAGTAATTTTCTTTAGTTGATTGATTGTGCACGTTCCATAACTCATTTTCTCCACTTGAGCCAATGCAGCTGGACAAAGTACCAAAGATTTGCAATCGGTAGCAATCTTATCCACACATTACATGTGTGGATAAGATTGTATCCACCAACAGTTTCGAAAATGATACGCACCCTCTACAGGCTGGATTCATATCAGTAATTCATTTAAACTATATTGTTAATGTCACTTCTTCCACAGAGCTCACAGGAGAGCTTTTGTCTCTAAGCTGTGGACAGAATCGATGGAGTGTTCCAATGGGTATAGTCGGTTGCTCTTGATATTACGGAACAATTTTTATGTCAATTCCATTCCTGTACGGTTGTAAATATGGATTAAGCACATCAGTATCGTGGATAAGTTGAGGATTAGATAATCTGGGGACACTACTCCAGAGATCAATGATGAAACTTTCATGCCACTTCAGGCCCACAACGAGGATGAAGAACAATCATCTACTACTTAAAGAAATCTCCAGAAACGTTTCTACAGTAGAATTTACATCTATAGCTGCCTTTAGATTGGAGAGCAAAAATGCTGTCTAGTCTGTCCACCAGGCCGACGATTTGATTGGGTTGGGCACGAAGGTCTTCTGAGCAAGATCCCTTACACTTTGCAAATTGGCGTCATTTCTTTTCGGATGGATTTTTGCTTTTTTGATTGTTTATAACCCCCCGACGCTTCCTTCTTTCATTGACGACAAATTCCATTGATAATTCATGAGAGGGGCGCTGACCTGCAGAGGTGGAAGGGTTGTCATTCCGTTGTATAGGTCTCTGATCGGACCACACTTGGACTGTTGTTCTCAGATTTGGTCCCCGGGATTTTGGGGGATGGATTGACTGTGGAAGGGGTACAGGGACGGATGACGGGGGTGGTTTCGGGACTGTGCAGTTTTGGTTGTGGGGATTGGCTGGGGGAGTGTGGACTGCGGAGTTTGGTGGATGGAGGAAGGAGAGGTGATATGATTGAGACTTTTGAACTGTTGAGAGGTGGTTGCAGGGTTGACGCTGGGGAGTTCTTTCGCTTGGTTGAGCAGCCGGGGGAGTGGTGACGGGGGGAATCCCTGGGGATTGCGGGGGGATGTGAGCGGGAGGGTGAGGGGTGGTTGAACCGTGGAATGGATTGGTGGGGGGCCGGAACGGTCAGTGAGTTTAGGGAGTGGTTGATAGACTTTGTGTTTCTTAGAAGGGACTGCCCCTCGATGAGTCTTGACAGACTTTATGTTCTTAGGAAGGACCTCCCACGATGAGTCTTTTGACTCCATGGAGGCCTGAATAATAATAATAATAATAATAATAATAATAATAATAATAATTCCCGATAACAGTGCTCTTCAGTCTTTCTTTAACCATCTTACCGGCCATTATCGATCAAATACGTATCCATCATGTATTTCAATGTAAAATCAATGGTATTACAATTTTAATATGCACTTGACGTCTATAGACGTCAAGTGCATATTAATAACCTTGACGTCTATAAACATCTTGGCCGGTAGCATGGTTAAAGAAACCTTGTGATATACATGCAAGCAACGCTTTCAGAATGTCAACAATTCATGCAAAACTAACTTCTAATACGGACGGATCTGCATACCAAATTTTGGAATAGAAATTCATATTGGAAGAAATGCAAGAACAGAATTGTACTGTGTTTCCATAAAATTCAAAACAGTTCATTGCAAGAAAATTCACCGAAAATTTTCGATGACTTATGAAAGGAAAATCATCGAATCAGTTATTTTCTCAAGAAATATTATTTTTACATTTTCATAGAGATTACTGGTATTATTTAACGAAGTAGGCCTTATGAACATTTTTACAAACATTGAAAACTAAGTTGCGAAACCTATAACACAGCGATGTCCTCTTGTACTAACAAGTGATTAAGGAGAAAGAAGGAATGAAGGAACTTACCGATGTGTTTCTCGAGCAGCTGTCCTAGGCTTTGAGCAAAACAGTGTGAGGAAGGTTGTTCTAAAAAATAACGATCAGTGGAATGAAAGAATGAGAAGTTGGTTTAGTAAATTCGAAGCTAAATAATGTGTGGATGCAGCTGCTTACGTTTTTACAAGCTTACTGGAAAACAGTGTCTATGAAAATACCTGTAAAAAAAAAAAAGGGGGGGGGGAGTAAATAAGAGCAGTCTTTTTTTTTTTTTTTTACAGGTATTTTCATAGACACTGTTTTCCAGTAAGCTTGTAAAAACGTAAGCAGCTGCATCCACACATTATTTAGCTTCGAATTTACTAAACCAACTTTTTTTTTTTTTTTTCGCCTTAAGGAATCGAACCCGATATCAGCTTTTTCCTTGAAAATCAAAAATTCACTTCTGGGATGTAGTTGTTTAAGTACTCCGTGGTGTGTTCGTACTTTATAGAAGTTATTATCAATGGATACACAACTATTACTAACATGCTTTTCGGGTACCCGTGACTCTCTCGTCAACTTGAGGTACTTGAAAGCGAATATTTTCCTCTTCTGCCAGAAGAAGTAACAATTCCAGTATTTAGCATTTTCAAACCTTGTGTCTGCAAACTGATGCGAGCCACAGATCGTTTCTTTTGATTTTTTTTTTTTTTAAATCTATTTTATTTTTTATTGTTACAGATAGCATAAATTGTGCCACCCACCGTGTACCTCGCTTTCTTCTTTGCTTGTTATATCCAAATCTAATGAACGACTGATGCGCAAGTAGGCATGTGTACATTATTTCTTCTGATCACAATAAATCGTATCTTCTTGGTTTTGCAGCTCTTCGTTTTAATTTGGGGCTTCTTATTGGGTATTTTTCTTGTTTACTTGCAATTTTTGAATTTTAGAGTACTATTCGCATCCCTCTCTGCTTTCCTTCACTCGCAGATTACTCTGCGATAAAGTAATTCAAACTTATTTCGCCAGATAAGAGGTTTTCATGCCCGCTTTATCATCGGGCAAACATATCTCATATGGCATTTGTTGAATGTTCTGATTATATGCTCGAGTTTTCCATAAGCTGAATAAATCCTAAACTTCCGGACCAGTGTCCTTTTTGGTTTGCATGCATCCTGGTTATCTCATGAACTGTATATCTTACGAGATTTGCTCTTGACTGAACCTTGGCTTTGATTGTCACAGTTTTCCGTTCACTATCTTTGAATTCAGGTCACATATCTTCCTGGGTTCCCAAATAACTAGATTTGTAAATTTTCTAACGTTAACCGATTGTTAACAACTCAGAGCACCAGTAATTGCAAGTTTTCTAGTATAACATGATGAGCAACTACAACTTTACAGTTGCCCCAAAAAAATAAATTTTGTTAAACGATTCTGATAGTTCCATGTAAATTTGTATTGTTTGACCATATTTAAAATTAAATTGTTCAAAAATTATCGATTTCGAAATCAAACGTTTCGAGCACAAGTTTGCTTGATACAGCTTGCTTAAAATATGTGAAAATCAATCAGGGCCGTTGTTAGGATATATGCCGCCTCTTGACTAGTGCTATTTTGCTGCTCCTAAATTCAAGAAAGCATATGTTTAAAAAAAAAAGTATTTTTATGACTGAGATACAATTTTTTTCTGGTTTTGCCGCCCTCCAAACTTGCTGTTCCTAGGCATTTCTTAGTTAATGGCTTCGTATTTGTAACTATTTTTCCGTCGTGCCTGATTTTTAAATGTACATCGAATAATTTATATTTGATCAGATAAAACTGATTGATTCATCCTCACCTATAGGCATTCATCCAGCTATCGATGACGTATAATCTTTAAAATCGAGACATTCTATTTTCTGTTTTGCTCTGACTTCTTTGAATTGATTTGAGAATTTGTAATACTGTATTGTCTAAGAGGGCCTCCATAGCTAAGTCGGTAACTACCATGCTCTGTGGTTTGAAAGACCTGAGTTCGAATTCCGGGATGCGAAGAACCACATTCTTCATTATAAGGGCTTTTCAACTAAAAGTGAGTTAGTCGGTCACATATGAAGATGGAAGGATTTTACTTCTTCAAAGGTAAAATTCTGCTTTTTTTTTTTTCCATCCAGCAAGACAGATAAATTAGCGAGACCTGCAACTGACAGCCATAGCAAACAATGCGGATAGGATTAAATACCCTGTCAGAGCATTAATTAAGATTTTTATAAAATTAATATATTTGGCGAGGAGGATATATGTCTTTGATGAATAAGTTATTACTTTCTTCCAATATTCCCTCTAGTTTTTGCTGTCTATGGATGCATAAAAAACATTTGAACGGAAGTTTCCAATCTCAGACTCAATGTGTGCGGTAGTCTGTGCTCATAATAGCGAAAGTGACAAGCCACAAACCCTGAAGTAATTCTCTTAAATCCTTGTGGATACAAAAATCCATCACCGTTTGTACGAGTTCAAGTGTGAATCTAAACAGCAAACACTCGAAACAAATATGCCTTTGCAACTTGCTGTCAACGTCAGTTCACCCACATAGCGCAGGCTAAATGTAACTAATTAGAATGCATGGCGTTGGAATAGGTTAGAGTAATATTGGAGTCCAGACATTGGAGAAATTAATAAATAAAATAAGTGACAAGCATGATTTATCATACAGTTCGTTTTTATAGTACGTTCAAAAATTATTAGCTGCAAATTACACATAGCTAGAAATTCTGAAAGGAAAAATTTTGTGCAAAATAGAACAAAATAGGCATTATTGGTCAAGAATTTGCCCGCTTGTTAGCGATAAAGGTTTCGAACTTGTGCCATGTGAAACAGAAAACACCAGTGAAACAGCGGGCACAAATAAGAAATCTAACTTTGTTTTTAGAACCAAAAATACAGAAAGGAAGTAATAGAGTTCCAATAGAAATAGTCGTATTCCTCACATTCGACCTTGCCAATTACCAGTACTGTACAAATTAGTATTCAAATTCTTCGATTATGTGCACATCTCATTAATATTCGAAACGAATTATTTTGTAGTAATTGCTCTGAATATTATGTTATAAAAATAAAAATAAATCTTCTATCGCCTTCATCATCATCATCATCATCAAATTCCTAACATGTTTCATATCATATCCTGTATCATATCCTATCATCATATGCATGTAGTATCATATCCTATCATTTCATGTAGTACTATCATATCGCGTAAACCCCTTGGGGGTGTACAGGATATGATAGTACTACATGAAAAATTTACATCATTACTAACTTCCTATCTACAATATCCCTCCAAATCAGTCTGTTACCTGTCAAGACTCAAACATTATCAGATCTTATATTTCTATCGTCTAAGGCACTTTGTACCGTATCAATCCACCTACATCTTGGTCTTCCTCTGGGTCTTTTTCCTGCCAACCTGGCAGAGAACACTTGTTTTGCTAGTCTTTCCTCTCCCATTCTGCTTAAGACCATACCACCTGAGATTAGCTCTGCTAACGCATTCCTGGATGCTGACAATGTCAGGTTTTTTTCCTAATATCCTTCTATCGCCTTTTATTCCCTAAAGGAAGTAGACGGAACTCCTTTAGCTCTGACTAACTTTTTTGGAAACAGATGGGCAGCCAGTCTTCAACCTTCAATGATGGCGAGTTCGAGTTATCAATAAATCAAGGCTCTTCAGGAGTGAAAGAGTACGATAGACATCTGTAGTTACTGTTGCTGTGAGCTCTAACACGCGTATAATTTTCTGTAATTGTGATTCTACGGTAGATTTTTTTTTTTTTTTTTTTTTTTTTTTGAGATGCGGAGTTAAGAAACCTACTTTCCCTCATCGGAGATAAGCTAACTAGCCCCCCCCCCCAAAAAAAAAGGTTTAGAAAAATATCCTCTGGTCAGCTACTAAAATCGAACTTATAATTACGGTCTTTCTTACTCCCTAGCGCTATGGATTCAAATACCATTTCCATAAGTTTACACAGTTGACTACGAATGGGATAGCGTCATGTTTTTGACGCCATCCCATTGGTATTTTTGCTATAGGTCTGTCTTCTCAAGACATTTTAATTTTTTAAGGTTGATCCATAGGAGCGCATATTTGGAGGTGTACGAACAACCGACAACGGCGAATTTCGATCAATGCACCACCATAGTAGTAGGAAGGCTCAAAGGTCGCACTTCTTAAATTTCGTTCTAAAATTTTTCCTGTAACATCCACTTGCGAAAATTTTGAGTTTCAATATTTTTCTGTTAACATGCAATAAAAGTTTTCATTTAAGACTTTTCACTCTCGGTAGTGTAATTTTCAAGGATAAAATGGCTTTAGGAAGAAACTGAAAAAATTGAAAATACCCTTGCTTGTATTTGAATAAAGAGCTGGAGTGCAACACTTCAATTTTGCTTGCAGAAAAGTAACAGGTTGATTTCGTGCTATGAAATATTGCAGTGGCTGCCAACCGCCTATTCTTAGGCTTCTATCTCCGCCTACAGTTAATTTTTGGGAAGAAAACGTTCGCCGCTGACGTCTGTGATCGACTAATTTAGTCTCAGTTGACAAGATAGATTAAAAAAAAAGAAAAGAAAAGAAAAAGAGAAAGAGTTCGTCTCATAGGTTCTTATTCTTGCTGAGAACCTATACGGCTTTTCTACCTGACACCACGGAATTAAGAAAATAACCGAACAGTTCCCTGCATTGAATAGATTTTAAGAAATCTGTTTTCTAATTTATCATTTCTGTTTTTTAAATTTTATTCGAATTCGTTGTAATTCTGTATTCTTTAGATTTTTGTAATTTCTAGTTTTTACTTATCACGGTACAGTATAAAATTGGTGCCATACGTCGGTAACCTGGACGGTCTCGAGCAGTGTGATTGGCTGAAGTAATTTGGACATGCGCATTATTTCTACGCTCCTTTCGTTGCTAAGCAACTTCGAATCTTTTAATTCCAGAAAACTTCATTCTTTTCAAGGCTTTGTAGTAAAATTCGTTTAGCATATGAATTGACAATTGACAATTGACATTTATGACTTTAGGGGTGAAGCAAGATGCTTTTCATATTCCCCGCTATCTGTTGTGGTTACAGTGAAGGTAAAATTTATGAGCAGATTGCTCGCCCTGAAAGAGCATGGAGATTATGCATCACTAAAGGAGGCTAATATAGCTTTTGGTCTTCTATATTTGAATATGTCCGTTGCCTCGTATGCTGCAGCTTGCTGAACCAAATCGTTGGGATGTGTGGACGTCTTTAGGAAAAACTTGGATGCTAAGGATTGTAGAAAAGAGAAAATATAGGGAATATTTGTGTCTCTGTGGAGTTGATTGTTTCTAACATACCACGGGGCGTTCAGAATCATTCTCAAGCACTTGTTCTGTACTCGCTGTATTTTGATAATGTTAGCATTAGAGGTGTGGCTCCAGGCCGGAGAGGCATGTTTATAGGACGAATTGTCATCAGGTATAGTTGATGAGTCTAATGACTCCTGGAGTTGCCCGTAATAATAATAATAATAGTTGCAATTTGATTCTGTTGCTGAGCTTGCTATTTCTATTAATTAGCGGATAGATCTGAGCTATGGCTTTAGATGCCTTTGTGCACGCAGACTTAGTGTGCTGATTGAAAGATAGCTATTTGTCGAGAATCACACCCAGGTAATTTGCTTCTGTCTGCCAGGGAATTTTAGTATTGAATAGTAACACATCTCCTACAGGAGACATTGGCCTTTTTGAGAAAAGAACGGCTGAGCTTTTCTGGAGGTTGACTTCCAATCTCCACTTAGAGAACCAACCCTCCAGCTTTAGAATGTTTTCTTGAAGCTTTCTGGTAATGAAATGGGGGGGGGGGGTTTGAGAGATCTGGTTAGTATTGCTGTATCGTCTGCATACAGGGCCAAAATGGAAGTCATTGGATTGTGTGGGATGTCTGACATGTATATAGAGAACAGCAATGGAGCCAGTAGAGATCCCTGCGGCACTCCAGCAAAGATGTGGCTCTGGGAGGATGTAGAACCGTTGATTTTTACTTGCATTGATCTATTCTGAAGATATGAATGGATTAAGTGAACCATTTTTAGTGAGGTACCGGCTGAGATAAGTTTGTGCAGGAGTCCAAAATGCCAGATTTTGTCAAATGCTTTGGATAAGTCTAGGAAAACAGCGCCTGTGCACTGGTGCCAGTTGTAGCTGGTGGTGATGTATTCCACAATTCTGTGGATTTGCTGGGTAGTACTATGGTGTTGCCTGAAACCAAACTGTTCTTTAGAGAGGATGTTTAGGTCATTTACTGAGGTTTGGAGTCGTGAGAGGATGACCTTTTCTGCAACCTTACCCGATTTGAGATAAGCCTGATTGGACGATAATTTTGCGGTAGGTGTGGGTCTTTGCCCGGCTTATGTGTAGGAATTACGTCAGCCAGTTTCCAGGTGGAAGGAAAATAGTGAAATCTTAAAATTGCATTTATTATACTGGTCAGGTGCACTACTGCTTTTCGGGGCAGAAGTTTAATCACCCGATTAGTAATGCCGTCTGGCCCAGGAGCTTTTTTGTTCTTTAATTTTTTAATAATGTCATATAACTCAGCAGGTGATGTTGGTGCAATATGGTCAGTGCTGGAGATAGGAAGTTTGAGTGAATGTCTGACCTTCCTGTGAATCTTATATATGTGGTCAAAGTCAAGGTTTCCATACGAAGGCCTGTATTGCTCCTCTAAGTTGTGTGCTATAACTTCTGCTTTGTCTACATCTGTGTGAGCAAGGCCCTGGTCAGAGAATATTGGGCGAAGGGATCTGTCTTTGTTTTTGATATTTTTCAGTAGTCCCCAGATGGAGTGATCAGTAGATGAAATGGAGGATAACTTTTTATCCCATACTTGGTCTCTATGGGCTTTGAGCGCATCTCTTACTGCCCCATTTAATCTGTTTAGATGTATTTTATCTTGTGGTGCACACGTGTTACGGTATCTTTTCCTAGCTCTGTTTTTGTCTCTGATCAAGTTCATGATGTCTTCAGGCAAACGATCTGGCTTGTGGGCAGATTTGTAGGAGGAAGCTACCTTTATAGCAGAATTAATTTGTTGTGTGAGATTTCTAACTGCAGTTTCTACTTCTTCTTTTGTGCGTATGTGAGGAACAGGTCCAATATAATCCTTCAGTGCTGCTGATAGTCTTTCCCATGCAATGTAGGAGTGAGAAGGAGGACATAGGTATTCTTGATTTCCCAACTGTAGTAGAATTGGATTGTGATCGGATGATAGTTCATCCATAGATATGATGCTGAATTGAAGTTTAATATCCTGAAGGATAGCTATATCCAGGATGTCAGCAGTGCCGAACGTACTGAGATGAGTTGGTTCGGTGGGGCCTGCCACAACAGCGTTGCTTGATCCTAAGTAATTGTAAAGGATGCAACCATTCTTGTTTGTGGTTGTACAATTCCACGCAGGATGCTTGGAATTCAGATCCCCGGCAATAATGGTGGGCTCTCTGGTGCATAAGATGGCATTTAGATCAGAGTGAAGTAGAGATTTTTGGGGAGGGTTGTAAGCTGAGTAGATTTTCAATTTGCCAGTGGAGCTGGTGACTACTTCCACTCCTGTGATCTCAAGGTTAGTGGTTGAAGGAATGCTCACAGAGTGGTGCTTAATGTAGTTTTTTATAACGATGGCAGTGCCGCCGCCTCTGTAGAGTAGTCTGTCATTTCTGTATAGGTGATAGCCCCTTATTGTAGGATTGTCTGAGGGTTTTAAATGAGTTTCACTGATTAAAATAACATCTGGTTGATACCTAGATGTGAAGTGTCGGAGTTCCAGAATTTTGTTTTTAACGCCATTTGCGTTCCACGCAACTATCTGAAGAGATGCTGGAAGGAGTTTGTTACTATTCATTTATGAGAGCTATGAGGATGACCTGTGTTTCACGAAGAAATCTTTTAGTGGAGGTTTCAGTAGGGTTTGAGAGGCTGAAATTTTATAGCATGTTTGCTAGTGAGGCCGTAATAACAGCTGTTAGGTTTATAGGTGCTGTTGGTTGATTTTGTTCTGGATTTGGCCTAGTTGTACGGGTCACATCAGCATAGCTTCTTGTTTGCTTTCGGGTGTCTCTATTATTGGAGGTCTCCGACTGTGGCCGCTGAGTCTCCGGTTTTGATGTCTGGGCCTCTGGTGTTCTTGTGCTGAAGGAGGAGGGCTGATTGATTGCTCCATCCGTCTGTTCTTTGGGTGCTGAGTACATCCTTTGTAGTTCGCGGGATGAGGGCCACTGCAGTTGGCACATTTGGCCGAGGTAGTCCTCGGCTTTGTGCAGGTATTGGTTGGGTGGCTGTCTCCACATTTTAAACATCTATATTCCGCTCTGCATAGATTCTGGGCATGGCCAAACTTCTGGCACCTGTGGCACTGCCCAGAAGATGATCTTTTACGGAGTGGTTCCGGTGTGACGATGAGACCAGAGACTGTTTTTAAGTTGTAAATATCCTTGTATATTTTATGAATCTCAACAAGGACCAATGGCATGGGAGTCTTTTCAGCTTTGTACATTCTGCTCACTTTGACTGGGGGCAGATCCTGAGAATTTAGGTCAGCAGCTATTTCTGCTGTGTCAATGTCTTCACAGACACCACGAAGGACTACTTTTAAGTTTTTTTCGGAGCTGAGCGCAAAGGTATGATACTGGATGCCTCTGTCGTCCAGTACTTTGGTCAACCTTCTATAGTCTGTCACTGTTGCTGGCTGGATCTTTATACCTTCATCCATGTTTTTGGCCTTAATGAAGCCAATATGCAAATTGGACATTATGGATCTTAAAGCTGCCCACTTATGCTTTTATCTAAGGATGATCGGAGGCACCTTTTCTTTGGGAGAAATAGCGGCGTCCGAACCCTGAGAATCCTGTTCCATTTCAGTATTGTCATTGTGCAGTTCATCTGTTGTTCTTCGCTTTTTTTGCGTGCGCGCACTTCTACAAAGTCTGAAGAAGTAGAAGGCACCGATTCTAAATGATCTTCAGCGGCAACGTCTGAGACACATTCGGGGGGAAACGTGTCATACAATTTCACTTTTCCCGGCCAATTATCACTCAGAAGCTTTCCCAGTCTGAGGAATTCCTTATATACTTCCTCGAATTTGGTTTCATTCACAAGTTTAGCCATTTCAAGACACAGATGGAAAAAGAGTAGAGATTTCTCAGGTGTCCCGAGCAGGTAAAGATAATCCTGTGGACTTTTGAGGATCCACTAGCAAATCCCGTAGACACTCTTAGGTGTCTACGGGATTTGCTCGTGGATAGCAATAAAATGCCACTATAAGAAACAAACAAAGGCGATACTAGCGGCAGTAGGCCTAGCGAATCGCCCTTGTAATTACAAATGACTTACCTGTATAAAGCACTATGGAAAATAAAGTGACTGTTTATGGTAGCAATCAATTAACTACTATTACTAATGAATAAGCATAAATATAAATCGCTAAAAACATATCAAACCAATTCATAATTCATCATCAATAATACACGACACTAAAAACTAACACACGAGCCGCCATCTTTTTCCCCCGTCTATAGCATATGAAACAGCGGTGAATTCCCCTTAAAAGATATCACTCTTTTTTTAGGAAAGGGTGTAGAAAAATGTAACATTCTGGAACGGAAGGAAGGGGTACATCAAAAACAATGTGATCTCCAGAGAAACCAAAGCATTTTCTTAGAAACTGTTTTGAAATCCTCTGATTATAAAATAGTGCTAATTATATTTAATATATTTTAAATAAAAGTATTAAAATAGATAATTACGAAAGAATCTGATTGTTATTTATCATATGATTTCATAATATGATCGTGTTGATATTATTATACATAATTATCGAAATCCGTAATACAAAATGTAATGTAATACAAAACCACAATACACGTATATGGCACTTTTTAATCAAAAGTTACATATATTCACGTAAAAAAAATCCTTTTGTAAAAACTAATAGATACATTCTTAAATTAACATCTGACAAAATCCACGATTGTTTTAAAATGGTGTATATTTATAAAGCCTGTATTTTCTAATAGTAAAGCAAAAAAAAAAAAAATACTGGAAGCGATTGATAAAAAATGTTCAACGTTATCAAGTCTTCTGTAATTAAAAAAATTAAGAATTAAAAAACTAGCAATACGACGAAGGCTAATTACAAGGTATAGGTTACGAAAAAATGTTTAGAGAAAGTAATAACGAATAAAAAAATATAATAATAAGAAAGGCTGTGGGAGCAGACCAGATACCTGGGGAAGTGTGGAAAAGTTTGGGCAGTGAGGGCGTAGATATGTTATGGGATCTGATGTGTAAAATAGCCCAACAGGAAAAGATATCAGAGGAATGGAGGAAAAGTATTCTCGTCCCAATCTACAAAGGAAGAGGAGATGTTCAAGACTGTGGCAACTATAGAGGAATCAAGCTGATGTCACACACATTAAAAATATGGGAAAGAGTAATTGAAGCAAGGTTACGGCAGGAAACGAAAATTGGTGAGGAGCAGTTTGGATTTATGCCAGGAAGAGGGACAACGGATGCAATATTTGCGCTAAGGCGATTGATGGAGAAATATAGAGAGATGCAAGTGGATCTGCACATGGTGTTTATAGATCTGGAAAAGGCATTCGACAGAGTGGCCAGGCAGGAGGTATGGAGGTGTATGAGGAAGAAGGGGGTGTCGGAGAAGTACGTGAGGTTGGTGAAGGAGATGTATGAGGGAACAGAAACTCAGGTCAGGTCTGGTGTCGGCATGACAGAAGGGTTCCCTATTGTCGTAGGGATACACCAAGGGTCAGCTCTGAGCTCCTACCTCTTTGACCTGGTCATGGATGTACTAGTGGAGGATGTCAAGAAGGAAGCACCATGGAGCATGCTGTTTGCCGATGACATTGTTCTATGCGAATCATCCCGAGAGAAGCTTGAAAATACCCTGGAAGAGTGGAGAAAGGCATTGGAGAAGAGCGGCATGAGAATTAACCGGGTGAAGACTGAATATATGTCAACGGGGAGTGACGAGGATATCGTCATACGACTCCAGGGTGAAAGGCTAATTTCAGGGAAGAAATTCAATACCTTGGGTCGGTTGTCGAGAGGAATGGTGACCTGGATGAGGAAATACAGCACCGAATAACATGCGGTTGGATAAATTGGAGGAAGATGAGCGGGGTCCTGTGCGACAAGAGAGTGAGTTGTAAGAGGAAAGGAAATCTCTATAAGATGGTGGTGAGGCCGGCGATGCTCCATGGTGTGGAGACGTGGCCTATAACCAAGGCACAGGAGAGGAAGATGGAGGTAGCGGAGATGCGGATGTTGAGATGGATGAGTGGTGTGACAAAGAAGGACAGGATAAGGAATAACTACATCAGAGGGACGGTTAAGGTGGGACCAATTGGCAAGAAGATACAAGAAAGTAGGCTGAGGTGGTTTGGACATGTTGAGAGGAAGGGTGAGGAGTATGTTGGTAAACGAGTGGAGTATATGGAGTTGGAGGGAAGGAGGAAAAGAGGCAGGCCCAAGCTCAGGTGGAGGGATAAGATGACAGAGGATCTTAGGGAGAAAGGATGGAGTCCGAAGGATGCTCTGGACCGGAGAACTTGGAAGAGGAAGGTTAAAGATTGGTGCGCCGACCCCGTTTAACATGGGATAAGGCAGAGTGAAAGAAGAAGAAGAAGAAGAAGAATAACGAATAAAAAAAAATATACTCGTAAATTTCAATTTTGTTTATCATATTACCAAAAATCATAAAAGTAACCTGAAAGACCTTTTTATTGGGTAATGTGAATCTTATTTATGAATGAGATAGATGGAATAAGACTTGGACCAATATCTTCTACATTGCTCTTACGGTTTGAAGATTCATTAACTTTCGGTCTAATTTTGAACGAATAAAATAACTCCCATGTTTATAACAACATTTTAACATTTTTTCGGAATAATCGAAGATTCAGTTAATCTCACAGACTGTTACTGTTCGGTTTACCAGAGCGCCTTATTTAGGAAGCAATAACTCTAGTTTGCCTTTTAATTTGTTTGAATGAGAATCTGAGATTCAAAATATTGAGGCAGAGGAGTACAGATGGTGGAGAGAAGACTGTCACCTGGTGTGCAGTATTAGAAGTAAGAATTAAAAATTTCTCTGTTGTGCATTTTTTGTTATGAAGATTTAACAAGTAATAATTCTGTGATATGTTAATTTTTAGAATATGTCACATAATAATTATTATTATATTTATTTATTATACTGTTTTAATTAAATAAAAGTATTAAAATAGCTAATTACGAAAGAATCAGATTGTTATTCAGACCAGGGCGAAACACAATTGATCAACTATTCACCTTAAGGCAGCTAATAGAAAAGACACTGGAGTACAACCAAAGTTGCTACATAAATTTCATAGACTTTCGTCAGGCATTTGATTCAATCCGTAGAAGAGAACTATGGAAAACTATGGAAGAATTTGGAATTCCCAACAAAACCATAAGAATAATAAAGAATCTATATGAGAAATCTGAAAGTGCCGTACGAATGGAGGGCACCTTAACCAACTGGTTCCACACAGAGAGCGGAGTAAGACTGGGATGCAATCTGTCACCAGAATTGTTCAATCTTACACTGAAGAAGCAACCAATAAGCAGGGGTGCAGTCGGGCCAGGGCGCACCAGGGCGACGCTCTGGTACTTTTTTAAAACTATCAAAATTTTTAATTTCATTATAAAAATTATAAAAAGAATAATAAAAAGACATAATGCATTTACAGCTTTCGGTCAAAAAAAAATAGCAGCTTGCCGCTCTTGTCATTTTCGTTTCTGAAAACAAGGCAGTCTTATTCCAAAAAATGTATTCACCAAAACAGGGAAGTATTCGTTTGCTTCATTGAATTCGAGAAAGCATTTGACAGTTCAACATACTAAAATGATTGCACTATTAAAAAGAATTGGATTATACTGCTATGTGGCCGTCGCATATCGCAATAATAATAATGCCGCACTTCGTGCTCTGGACTTCTGTTTCCAAGGTAGTGCCCTGGTACTATTTTTTTTAGGACTACACCCCTGTCAATAAGGCCTTAAACAATGAAGACTCCGGAATTAAAATATATGGAAAAAATGTGACAAATTTAAAATTTGCAGACGACATTGGATTACTTGCAAGCACAGAAGAAAATCTACAGCGAATTTCTGATAAAATAAAGGAGGAGTGTATAAAATCTGGATTAAACATAAATATAGACAAAACAAAAATTATGCAAATAAGAAAAAGAAACACCAATCTGAAAATTGAAATTGATAGTAAGAATCTAGAGCAGGTAGAAAACTTCACCTACCTTGGAGGAGTTATTGAGTACAATGGTGAAATTATAAAAGATATAAACAGACGAATCAGTCAAGCATCCCAAACTTTTGGACGACTTAATAAAACACGGAAGTCAAGAGACATCAAACAAGTAACAAAAGTAAGAATCTATGAAACAATGGTCCTCCCAATACTCCTCTATGGAAGCGAATACTGGAATCTCAAAGAGGCTGAAGAGAAAAAATTATTAGTTACTGAAATGGGTTGGCTAAGAAGATTGCTTGAAGTATCTCTGCTGGATCGACTAAGAAACGAAGACATAAGGAAACGACTAAAACAAAAAATAACAATAATTGTGAAAATCCAAGAAAGAAGACTGCGATAGTTTGTGACCAGAATGGGAACAGAAAGACTACCATCTAAAGCCCTGAATACAGCGATGGAAGTTAAAGATCCAAAGGACGGCCCAGAATTAGATGGATAGACAAAATAAAAGAGGACCTGAAAACCAAATCACAACAAGCGACACCAAACTGGACAGAATTGTTCGGACTCTCCCAGGACAGACAGAAGTGGAAAGAATTCATTCGGCCTCATCATCATCCACAGTATTGGGAGGACCATGATGGAAGAGAGAGAAGAAGAAGAAGAAGATTATATTTATACTTAAAATATTTTTAAAAATTTATAAAATTTTCTCCCAAGACTCATATCGGGAGGGATTTTTCTCCGAAGTACAAATCATGATTAAAATACTGTTTATTATTATGTAGTATTTTGGAGCATTTTGTAAATAAATAATTTCTTTAATAATGTAATAAAATATTTCTTGACTTATTATTCAGTATGGCGAATTTTTTATTTTATTTATTATGTTTCAACAGAATAGTGCTCAAGACAGGGAAATAACATTTAATTTTTGAGGTCCAACACGAAAGAAAAAAAATCGAATACGTGTACCAAGCACATGGTTATAACTATGTATTTCTGGGCTTGTGAAAATGTGTTAATTATACAACCTTTTAAAATATTTGCTTCTAGAAAGATATAATAATAATTTGTGCTCCTGTTCAGTTGAAGAATGCTTCTGTATAGCATATAATGAGGGTTTTGACATCTCATAATTATAAACCCAAAAGAAAGAAACATAAAAGTTTCCGAAGTTTTACCGTCATATGTTATAAGATCCAGCTAAATTTGAAGCCTTTTAGGCTCTATATTTTATTATTATGCTTCTCAGATTTTAAATTTTGCTTATATTGTATTTAAATTTTATTTTATATTGTTTATTCAAAAAAAAAAAAAAACATTGTCAGAAATATTTAGCTTTTACTGTATTTTTATGTCAACTATTGTGATTGGCCTGCTCTAGTTGGTATTAGCGTATCTCAGAAGTATAATAATAAAAAATAATAACAATAAAGTAAAATATAAAAAAAATCGACTAAACAAGTAAAAGAGAATAATCTTCCTTAAATGGCTCATGCGCCTGTAAAAATAAATAAATAAATGAAAACACACACACACACACACACATATATATATATATATATGGTATCCTTAATTTTATATATATATATATATATACAGGGTGTTCGGGATAAATTTGACAGTTTCGTAAGGAAAAAGAAAATCTTCTTTGTATCTATTAAATTTAATGAATTGACAAAAAAACATTACAGGCAGAGTTAATTACAATACTATCAACAAGATTTACTCAAAATAACCACCATTAGCATCGATCACAGCTTCAATTCTGCTTCGGAACCTCGAACAAGCTGATGCTACAGTCTCCCTGGGAAGGGCCGCAAAAACTGTTTTAATTTTATCCATTAACTGGGCTTTTGTATTACTGGAAGTGCGATTGGTGTCTTTTTCAACTGCGCCCCATACAAAATAATCCATGGGGTTAAGGTCTGGGGAGTTTGGAGGCCAAACATTTGGACTGGTGAAGTCGTAGAAATTTTCAGACAACCATTTTTGACTTTTCCCAGAGGTGTGGCAAGGGGGCCGAATCCTGCTGCCATACATACGGCCTACCATTGGCTACCCTTGTTATCCAGGGCTTGACTACAGTTAGCAACTCCACGAACAAAGCCCGAATTCCAATGCCAGGGTTCTTCAACACCTGTTCCTGCAGATTTGCGAGGAATTCTGCTGTACGAACGCAATCAGATCGTCTGCTAGGGATCTTTCTTCTTGCTACATCCTCGTAGTCACCATTGCAAGTCTCTAGTTCATGCCTGATTGTTTTTACTGTATTCAGGGAGCATTGGGCAGCAGTCGTAATATCCTTATTTTGATGGCGGGCACGAATCATCATGATACAAGTTATTCTCTTCCATGATTCAGGTGGGTTCCAGCTATCCATCCTTTCTGACATCTTGTATATGAATGAAGAAGGGTCCAAACTTTTAAATGAAGAGAAGTGTGTGTTAATACATGTAACTTACGGAAAAATATAATTAATTATAAATATGTCAAATTTATCCCGAACACCCTGTATATATATATATATATATATTGTTTTTACTTGTTTTTTTTTTTTTTTTTTACTCCTTCTCCCAAGTAAGCAAAACAGTTAAGTTTGCGCCTGAACGTAGTTCATGTCTAAAGGTAGTGCAACACCAGGGCAACTGTTTTTAAAGGTGGCTAAAGCTCTGATCACTATTCTTAGTATTTCCCATAATGTAAAACACATCTCACTAAGAGATGTATACTGTTCTACATTATGGGTGGGGGGGTCACTACCCAGACTGGTTTCAACCTTTTTTGAGGTCTCCTCAGTGAGTAGCTAAACCCTGAAATACCAAGGTTTTTAATAATACAGAGCCTTATCAACTTTACTTATACAAGTTGCTACAAGGTGCTTTTACTTTTCAGGCGCAAACTTAACTGTTTTGCTTACTTGGGAGAAGGAGTAAAAAAGAAAAAAACTAAGTTTATAAAATTACTTGGTATCCTTAATATATATTACTCCCAAGGTAAAAAACTTTTCACATCTTTATCTCATCTAGTTTCTTATTCAAAGTAAAAGCACCTTGTAGCAACTTGTATAGGTAAAGTTGATAAGGCTCTGTATTATTAAAAACCTTGGTAGAGGATTGATCGACCTTGAGATGCGGTGATTAATACCCTTGGAGGGTAATGGATGGCAATGCTGTGGCCAATGAAGTTCTAACTCAGGCTCGGCCATTGCTGTTACCCTCCTGCTATGATCAGAGCTTTAATATACCCTTGGAGGGTAATGGATGGCAATGCTGTAGCCAATGAAGTTCTAACTGAGGCTCGGCCATTGCTGTTACCCTCCTGCCATGATCAGAGCTTTAATAGCTCAATAACACATTATCCATACACTGTCCTCGACAGATAACGGGTAAGATGAAAAGCATTGTTGCTTCTCCCCTTTAACACGTTCATTGCCAATCATGCGATATCGCGCGATGCGAGTTCTCACCAGACGGCCGATCACGCGTTATCGCGTGGACGTCGTTAACTAAATAAAAAAATATATAAAATTTGGCCACCACACGAAATTCCAATTTTCAGCTTGGCAATGAAAGTGTTAAGCCAGTCCTTATAAGGATTATAAGGAAACCTTGGTATTTCAGGGTCTAGCTACTCACTGAGGAGACCTCAAAAAAAGGTTGAAACCGGTCTTGGTAGTGACCCCCCCACACACACACCCATAATGTAGAATAGTATACATCTCTTAGTGAGATGTGTTTTACATTATGGGAAATACTAAGAATAGTGATCAGAGCTTTAGCCACCTTTAAAAACAGTTGCCCTGGTGTTGCACTACCTTTAGACTTGAACTGCGTTCAGGCGCAAACTTAACTGTTTTGCTTACTTGGGAGAAGGAGTAAAAAAAAAAAAAAACCAAGTTTATAAAATTACTTGGTATCCTTAATATATATTATCCCCAAGGTAAAAACATTTCATATATATATATATATAACTTTTCACATATTAAAAATTCTGATTTGTCAAGGAGTTCTTGGATAAAGTCAAAAATATCAGTAAAGGAAACGATGCTCAACATTTGACATCACGAAAATTGAAATTCGATTTTCCTGTGGCAAAATTCTGCTTATTACTGGTTTTGATGTAACTTCATACTCTCCAAAGTGTTACCATATGCTACCCGCTGAAATAACAATTAAGTTAAAAGCGAATGTTGAAATATTTCAGCATCAAAGTCAGCTTGGGTTTACAATGGTTATTGCAGGACAGCTTTCTAATGTAGGTTGATCTTACTAAAGTAAGACTGCTTTTTCTCTTGTGTTCTTTTGTAAGGACCTCCCTATTAGTTTTGCTGCCTCTCTCTCTCTCTCTCTCTCTCTCTCTCTCTCTCTCTCTCTCGCGAACAATTTATGTTTTCTTTAAGTGTTGAATCCTTCAGCTGGAAACTAACAAAGCTAACTACTCATAAAAAACATTACACTCAATATCTATCGTTTAGGAAAGAAGCTGAATGAAGAATTCTTCAGAAAGTAAGACGTGATGAAATTTCTGGAAATCATCTTTCCCCAGAAAAAAAAAATAAATAAAATAATAATAATAATAAGGTACGAAATTTTGAAATTGTGCTTTTGATATCTGACATCTCAATGTACTTTTTTTACCCTCGATATTCTGGATTTTTTTTTCCTTGTCAGTTTTAAACCTCTAAGCACTGGACTAATGAAACATTTAGAAGGTGCCAGAATAATTTATTATCAGTATATCTCACCTGGTTCTCTTGGAATTCAAAATGAATTAGTAAATCTACTTACTAGTTTCTAATATAACTGAAGTCTGTGAAAAAAAATAATAATAATAAATAATAATAAAAAAAATTCTACATGAATATTGCCTGAACTCCTGATTTAATATACCGCAAGCAATTGTTTCAGGTCGTTCCTTTTGTTTATGTCAACATCGAAACGAGTATACTGCGGGTCAATGAATTGTCCATCGATTTTATTCAAATTTGAGAGTAGATTGCTGCCATTTTGTTTTTGTCGACCTGATTTGCCGATTGAATGTTGTGTCTCTGCTCACCAACCAACAGGATGTCCACTTTAATCCTGTTATAGCACAGAAGTTTGTCTACGTTGTTAGGTGGTAGCTGTTAAAGTAACGAGTTTGGTTTCTATAGAATTTCAGAATTATTGAACACACTCGATACTAATGTAGTATAGCTGTACAAACTGCATTTTTCGTAAAAATATGACTTACACAAACAATAGAGCATTAAAAATTAGAAAAGAAATTTCCACTTTTTGTTTAAGGGGAGTGTTGTTGTAGGCGATAAATAAACCTTTCTTATCTATAATTATGATCGTTAATACTGTGAAGGAGAAATTAGTTCATAATATAATCCAATATTTTAAAGAAACTACCAGATACTAAAGTAGAGAAACACTACTTTAGTATACAGAATGATCATTAACTCGGTTAACATACATAGTTTTATGAAGAATTGAATGACTAGAACCGAGATTTAAGTAAAAAGGTTTTAATATAAAATTACTAGTTTTGGCCTGTAACAGCCTTCTTCAGGTGACATTATAAAAGAAAGAAAAAACACTAAACATTGAAGGTTAAAAGACTATGAACAACATAGACAGTCTCTATACATAATTAGCATGAAAACGTTGTAGTTGTATTTGAAGATGTTCTTTCGTTTGTTGCATTGTTGGGAGAGTGCGTGCTTGCAGCATCACGTGAACACCAGTACATGATTACAGCTGAATGACTATCTGGGAGGTTGTAGCTCAAGTTGTTATTTAGAGAACGAGAGAAAAATCGTGGAATCTAGAGAAATCATCTTCAATCCTATTCATCTATCTATCTATATATATATATATATTAGGATAACCAAGTAATTTTATAAACTTGGTTATTTTAACTCCTAATCCCAAGTATGCAAACAATTAAGTTTGCGCCTGAAACAAAGTTCAAGTCTAAAGATGGTACAACACCAGGGCAACTCATTGTAAAGCTCTGATCACTATTCTTAGTATTTTCCCATCCTTAGTATTATACATCTTCTAGTGAGATGTGTACTGCAATGCATTATGGGTGGGGTCACTACCCAGACCGGTTTCAACCTTTTTTGAGGTCTCCTCAGTGAGTAGCTAGACCCTAAATACCAAAGTTTTAGTAATACGGAGCCTTATCACCTTTACCTATAGAAGTTGCAACAAGGTGTTTTTATTTTTAATAAAAATCTCTGGAGGAGATATAGATGTAATAAATTTTTTAACTTGAGAATATTGTATATTAGGATAACCAAGTTATTTTATAAACTTGGTTATTTTAACTCCAAATCCCAAGTATGCAAACAATTAAGTTTGCGCCTGAAACAAAGTTCAAGTCTAAAGATGGTACAACACTAGGGCAACTCATTGTAAAGGTGAGTAAAGTTCTGATCACTGAGGAGATCTCAAAAAAGGTTGAAACGGGTCTGGGTAGTGACCCCACCCATAATACATTGCAGTATACATCTTCTAGTGAGATGTGCTTTACATTATGGGAAAATACTAAGAATAGTGATCAGAGCTTTACCCACTTTTACAATGAGTTGCCCTGGTGTTGTACCATCTTTAGACTTGAACTTTGTTTCAGGCGCAAACCTAATTGTTTGCATACTTGGGATTAGGAGTTAAAAAAAAAAAAAAAAAAAAATATATATATATATATATATATATATTAATTTTATTAATATAATATATATATATTAATATTAATTAATATTAATATAATAAAATTAATATTAATATATTAATTTTATTAATATATAAATATTAATTTTATTACATTATGGGATACATTATAGTTGTTCCTTCGACTGCAATACGAAGGCATTGATAGCTAGGATTTCGTATACATATACAGAATGCCCGTTGTGAATTTAATGTAAAGATATGAGCACATCAAACGTGTGCTGAATACTGTGAATTATTGAGAGTGACGATGAAACATATATATCATTCACTATAAGTCTCTAAGTCAGGTTGTTTCGGCTTTGCTTCTGCGCGGACGAAAATAACGCTTTGATCGATATTTGGAACAGAATGCTAAGTGGCTGTTAAGTTCGACGTTTCAGACTTGCTACTTGAGTTTAGAATCGCTATTAAATTGTTAGTCTTTTAATTAGGATTGTTATATTTAAATGTCGCACATTTTAAAGATTTTTGACCTTCTCTCTCTCTCTCTCTTTCTCTGTCATAACTTTAATCCTACCTCCACTTATCCTATAGCGCAAATGCAACACGTAAAAAAAAATAAATAATAAATAAAAATTAAAATTAAAAAAAAACGAAAGCACATCTTAGTAAATATAAAATTGTGCCTTAAAATTTCTAAATAAATTGGTCTGTTTTTGTAACTTCCATAATTTTACATTATAATATCTCTGCTATTTGCACAGGGGAGGGAGGGAGAGAGAGAGAGAGAGAGAGAGAGATGAAAGAAAAGAAAGAAAGAAAAAACTATACGACGGAGTCTGGAAGGTTTTGATAAACACCTAGAACAAAAATTATATTATATTAAAGCAACTGATATAACCACAAGAGAAAACATAAAACTAGCAGAGTTTTATGAAAGTAACTTATGTTATTGTATTCTTATATCCTAGTATGTTCTTTCTTGTGGTTATGTCAGTTGTTTTAACATCATTTTTGTTCTAAGTGTTTATCAGAACTTTCCAGACCCAGTATCTAAGTATAACAGTCGTTCTTCGTTTTAAAACCTCACTTCTGGTTTCACAGAGTGAGTAGGTTTCGGTGGGTGCTGTCAGGAGATTACTTATCGTAAAGAAGTGGGGAAAGAACTCGAGTTGCTGACCATCCGCTTAATGATAAAGTATATCTAATGGGAAGAGATTCTTCTGGTCATCCAAGGGAGGGGGGGGGAGTTGAGAAAAGACGGATGGCACGATGTTCGCAGAGAAGAGAGGAAGATTTTCCCAGTGGTCCATTGAAATCTTTCAAGCGGGTTTGTGAACGGTTGGATATGCTTGAAAATAAAACCTTGTTTAGAATGTATGAGATAATAAGTCGAATAATATATGCAACGAAAACATTTAATATATCTCGAAAATTTAATCTGTGCATTTAACATTTTCTAAGATATGTAATCTAATCAGGTATAATAATAATAATAATAATAATAATAATAATAATAATAATAATAATAATAATAATAATAATAATAATAATAACACTTTATTATGTTTCAAATAAATTACCAAAACATATAATGTAAAATGTAAGCAATAATACTACATTTTCTTTCATGTGATTCAAGAACAGATTCTAATTAATATCATTATAATTTGCATAATGTGCGACTGATATACGAGAATAATTCATGTATTATTAGTAACAATAATAATACCATAATGATAACTTACTATTATAGTTCACAGTTACACAAGGAAATATTGACTGCATTTTAAAGTTTACATTTTTCTTTTTTTTTTTTTTCAACAAAATACTATCACATACAGAGTATGTACTCCATACATACAGTTTAAACATAAGCATTTTTTTTTTCACACAAAATTTATTATCCACACCTACTAATTACATTGTATGCATGTGTACTTATCTGCTTGCAAGAACATAATGCATACAATGTAATTAGTAGGTGTGGATAATAAATTTTGTGTGAAAAAAAAAATGCTTATGTTTAAATTGAACAGGTCAGCTCTGTTCAAGGAACTGGTGACTCTGAGATGGTTGGGGGGGAGGGGATTTCATGTGACACATTACATTAAGGTTCGTTAGTGTGTCTGGAGAGGCCCTTAAACGCTGCGAGCTACCAGAATGTGCTGGCTGATCACCTACACACTTTCATGACCTTCGCACATCCTGCAGCTGATGGTCTGTTTCGGCATGACAGTGACCCCCCCCCACACACACACTTGGCTGCAACCTCCAAGGAATTGAGGGTTCAGATTGCAACCTCAATCTGAACCCTTGGGGCCAAAGGTTCAGATTTAAATCCGATCGAATCTCTCTGGGATGCAGTAGAGCGAGACATCAGATCCATGTATCCAGGACCAACGTCTAATAGTCATCTGGTGGAGTCCATGCTTCAGAGAATACAAGCTGTTTATTCGCGCTAGAGGAGGACCGACACTCTATTAGATAGGCATCTCTAATGTTTTGTCCACTGAGGGTATATGATGTCCATAATATCTAATAACGTATTGGTGCTTTTTTTTTTGTTTTTTGGAATCCGTATTGCATTTGAGATTATATTATATTTTTGTAAGTAGTTTTGTAGTCGAATGTGTACTATATTTTCTAGTGTTTGTGAGATTATAGGTAAAGTAGCAATGGGTCTGCTGTTTTGTATGTATTTTTTTTTTTTTTTTAATCCTGTTTGTAGAGAGAGAGAGAGATGTAATTACTGCTGTTTTTAACTTGCTGGGGATAATACCGTTATAGAGTATGGCATTGATCAGTTTCAAAAGTACCGATTGTAGATGGTCAAAATGTGTTATAAGATCTCTCAGCCTGATGTCTATACCTGGGCTATATTTAGGGTTTAATTGCGAGAGAGCATCTTTCAGTTTTGAGACGGATGGAAAGAATATAGTTTGTTGCTGACTGTTGTAGGTTGGTTTGGTATTAGCCATAATCAGAGTGATGTCTGTCTTGAGTAATGTGATGTTATTTACAAAGTTTTGGTTGAAGGATTCTGCTAGTTGTTGTGGTTGTGTGTCTTGATCGAAATTGTTGGCAGGTGAAGTCTTGTGAGGATATTTTACCTTTTGTGTTAAGCAATTCGTTAAGTGTCGAGCCTGCTATTTTTTTTTCATAATGCCACTATCGGCAGAAAATTTTTGGAAGTAATAGTTTATTTTTGTAGCGCGTATTTTGGCTATTAGTTGATTTCTTGTCTGTTTATATAGTGTTTAATTTGGGTGTGTCATTAGGTGATTTTTTTAAAAAAAATTTCTTCCAAAGATTTTTCTTGAGGAAAATCTTAGATCCTCTGAACTAAGTAGTCTGTGTTTTTTATGAGGTCGTCTATAATGTTTTTTGCTGTGATAGTCGAAATTTGTAGAGTTCTGTTGCTCGTGTTTGGGGAGCTGGTTTTAGTGCTGTGGGAAAGTGGCGGCTATTAGGTAATCATCTGGGTGTTTTGTTATTAGTGATAATGTGTATGAGTTTGTAGGCGTTCTTATCTTGATCTGATGGATGCATGATTTTGTAAGTGTGTTTCTAAATATTTATCCAGTTTTCTAGTTCACGTAGGAAATTTTGAGGGCTTGTGTCCGGAGGTCTATATATTGTGTGAATAATGTATTTGTGTTTCGTTTTTTTGTTGTTACCACTGTCTTCTAATAATGTTTCCGAATGTTCAGAGTTGGTTGATATTTCGGCAACACTCCAACTTTCCTTAACAAAGGTCATAATGCCACGCAGGGCCGGTTCGAGAGTATCTGATGCCCCTAGGCAAAGAAAATTTTAATCAAGGTTTTACTAATTTTTTCGAAGGTTGTAATTTTTTCCCGAACTATGTAGCAAAAACTGGCCCCCCGAAGTCTTAACGCCCCTAGGCGATTGCCTAGGTTTACCTAATGATAAAACCGCCCTGAAATTGTTAATATCGTATGCATGTGACTCTGTATCGTTTATAGAAACCCGTAAGAATTTCAGTGTATCGTTAAGCATTGCTCTTAAGTAAGCCAGTGAGTGTTCCTTTATGCTTCTTATGTTAGTATGTAAAATGGTGAGTTCAGGACTTGATGCAGATTGGCTTTCCAAGTGTTCAGCATCTCGTAAACAGTGGCCTGAGAGAGTTCTGTTTGAACGTATTCGCCTGGGTTTGCATTGGCCATAACAGTGTGTAGGATACTAACAGTCACTTTTTTTCGGGGTGGGGGGTTATTCCCTAGTCATAATAGGCAGGCGGGATAGATCAGAAGCGGATGCCATTACATATACTCGACTCCAATCCTCTTTTCGCAAAAATTCTGAGTCTTTAGTCCACATGAATTTGTAGTCTTATTTATTTATTTAGCTTGAAATGGTAGATTCTTGTACTATGGGGTCCAATGTTCTGTTGCATATATCGGTGATGGGGTTGCTGTAGGTCAGGGTATTGCTGTTGTTGGCTTAATTTTTTTTTTTTTTTTGCATGCAATAAGAATACGATCGCTCAGATATTTGCTGCTTAGATGTGTGCTTATTGGTGCTGATTTATTTTTGTTATCTTGCGGTCCTCGGCTAACTGAAGTGATATCTGCTGCTGTCACAGGAATCCCTACATTGGTCGTTACCGTTTGTATAAGAGTGTCCAAATCTTCTGCCTTGTCACTTGGGATTCCCTCTACAGATAATTCTTGTTCCCTTGCTTTTTGTATCATATGTTCCATCTGTATTTTTAGGATCGTCTCTTACTTCTTTGTTTTCTCTTTTTAAGAGTTTTCCTGCATCTCTGTCACTTTCGTCAGTTTGCATTTTATGTCACGAACTGTTCCTAGCATTGGCGCACCCAGGGAGGGGGCCAGGCCCCCCCCCCCCAAGAAAAAGGAAAAAAGACTAGAAACATTTAAAAAAATCTTTTCTTAATTAAAATTCTTTTTTATTTTATTTATGTTGTGTCGTGTCTTCTATTTCTATACTACTTATGAATTAGCGGTCACATAAGGTGGGAATACTGTCTGACTCTCAGTAATCACGGTCTGCATTCGTCTTGCGTTCATAACGAACGCAAGGCGAACGAAGTAGTGCTCGGGTCATACTTTGTTTGCCCGAGCCGGGCCAGAAATCACGGGTATAATGTATTGGCAATCACTGCAGATGTTCAGTCATAGGTTGTATGCAATGCGTAGTGTGTATTTTCAAATCGTCTACTGAACTCGGCCCCCCCCCAAGATTAAATCATGAGGGTCGTCCCCCCCAGATTAAATCTTGAGTACTCGCCCCCCCCTCCAAGATTAAATCCTGGGTGCGCCACTGGTTCCTAGTACTTCTTTTATACTATCGTTATTGAACTTTAAATACTCTTCGTATACTTGGAATGTTTTGTTTATTTCTTCTATGTGCGAATTTAATAAATCTTGTATCATGCTTCTGATCGTGTCTATGTTACTTGCATAAAACAAGTCAGGAAGAGACTTAACCTTGTTGGAGACTTCCTTCTACTTGCCGATTTTTCTCTACACGAGAGGCAACGCCACTCCATAACTTTGTTAGCGACTTCAGCGTTCTAGAGCATTTGTAATGCAGCGTATACTTTTACATCCATTACAGTATACACAATACAGTACAGTATCCTTCGTTCTTTCTTGTATAATGACACCTGTGGAGTATCCATAACTAGAGAATAACACGTATGTACAGTAAAATAATTTTTAAATTTTATTATAAATATTTCGTCTTATGTATCATAAGACATCATCAGTACAATTATCGAACAATAATAGGAATTGAATTAGAAAACAGTGGAGAGTGTGCTTAGGAATCCCTCTAGGTATACAGTCGCACGTTAATGGATTAAAACTATTGGACTGAAATTAAATCAATTAAATTAAATTAAAATATTTATTTAATACAATTGAGGATAACAATTTCCCAAACTTTTGGAATATGAGGCAGTTGTCAATGGCGTAGCTAGAACTTTTGCCGCCCGAGGAGGTCCGTGAGTTTGCCGCTACAAAATGTCAAAACGACGTATAGGGAAATAAATTAAAACACTATGTTTATTTTTGAAGTAAAACTTTAATTCCAACATTCTAAAATGTTATTTTTCTTGCTTTTCTGTTAGCAAAATCGTCGATGACATTGGCGAAGTCTATTTCATAGTAATGTAGGTAATTCTTAATCAGTTTTAATTTAGAAAAACTCCTCTCACAACTAGCAACATTTACAGCAATTGTGAGGAAAATTCGCAGTAGTATTACAATATTTGGAACTGAGTTAACTAATAATTAAGGAATTGACAGCGTACACTAGAAATATAAATTAAATAAACTTTAATATGTACTTTCCGATATTTCGGCAAACGTCACGTTGCCCTCTTCTTGGGAACTTAATACAAAGACACGTGCACACAAGTACTACATAACAGCAAATGAGAACCGAAGCTAGGAAGCTAACGTTTTCCTAAAGTCCTGATAATTAAAGTTTATTTAATTTATATTTCTAGTGTACGCCGTCAATTCCATCAGGACTTTAGGAAAACGTTAGCTTCCTAGATGGCAACGTGACGTTTGCCGAAATATCGGAAAGTATATATTAAAGTTTATTTAATTTATATTTCTAGTGTACGCTGTCAATTCCTTAATTATTAGTTATCATTTTTAACCAGCGTATAAGCCTCTCTACGAGAATTGGAACTGAGTTCTCGAGATTGTATTTTAGAATTAACTGCAAAAGTTCAAAAAGGTTCAAAGTGCTGCCCGGGGTGGACCTCCCTCCCTCCGTCTCCCCCCCCCCCCTAGCTACGCCACTGGTCGAAAGTGCTGAAGTAGGGCTTCAGCACTTTATATGTGGATGTGGTAGCAAGATTAGCATTTTGTCATTGGATCCTGTAGTTAGCGTTTTCAGTTCCATGTTGTGCAAGGCCAGATTTGTGAGATTTGATAAGTGGATGTGGTCTTGATGTTCAGAGATACGTTTCTTTACAGATCTTCTTGTTTGTCGATAGTAAGACAAGTTACATGGCACTTCGTATACACCAGGTAGCATCATAGGTGAGAGTTTGTCTTTTGGAGAAGGTAGCAGCTTATGAATTTGGTTGATGGGTTTATAGGTAGGAATGAGTTCATGCAAGCGGCACACACTGAAGAGACGGCTAACAAGTGTCTGACCCATTTCCATCTGTCTGTTTTATTTTAGCGGCAGTATATAACTCATCATTTGTTGTAGGTTGTAGAAAAATATTTTTTATATTTTACCCAAGCTCTTTGAAAATTTTTTGTTTTCTGTTTCTTTGTCGCTTGCCATATCTCGGATCTATATAATAACATGGCCTTTGCATGTGTATCTCAGTGGAAGTGGTGTTTGCACTCCTCAGCACTAGACCACCCGAAGAAAGACCGTCGTCAGATCGATTCTAGTCGCAGACTAGAGAAACTTTTTCTAAGCCTTTTTTTTTCGACGAGTTCCCGAGTTGGTCGATCTCTGGCACAGGTAAGCTGGTTTTTTATCCAGGAAACTCAAGAACATGGACCATAGAACTGACACTATTTCATACATTAAAAATATTGTCTTAGGGTTAGGGACTACGAGATGGCAGCACTTGTTAGCCGTCTCTTAACGGAGTGCCGCTTGCATCTCTGATTGGCTACCAGGTGGAGATTGAACTGCCCACGCAGTTTCCAAAAGTTAGAGCTAAAACGACTTCGCCTACTTCCCATAAGGGAATAAAAGGTGTTGTGCGATTTTTAATATTTGGATGATTTCCATGTATTATTCAATCTTTCGTCAATTTTTGTGTTATATCCTGTTAGTTCCTCCTTCAACATTAGCTCCCAATAAAACTCTCTAAAACTTCTACTGTATTTTGATCAAAGTTAATTTCTTTTTGACAATTTGTATTCATTTAAGAACTTGTTTTATTCATATTTATGTTCATATACTTTAAATTTCGTTCGTATTTAGAACTGCTGAAATTTAGAAGCATTGAAATGTTTGTGATTTCGGTGTATATCAATGTGTTTTGATGCTATTAAAACTGTCATTCGTATAATATAGATCTTCTAGATGTGATGATGTGAGATTCTGTTTTGTTTCTCTATTTATATTTATGACCTTTTTTCACCATCCAATCAATAACTATGTTAAAAAGGAGTCCAGACATTATGCAACTCTGTTTCCCCGATTCTTATTTCAAATCATTCTGATGTTGTTAACCGTGTAGTAACAAACTTTTAATTTTTAATTATACATTCTTTATTATTCTCATATATTTATTATGATTTCATAGCTAGCTTCTAACAATTATCCATAATGTCTTTCTTTCAGTGCTGTGAAAAACTTTGGCAAAATCTATAAAATATAGGTATAAGGAGGATCTAAATTCTATTCTTTCTTCAGTGATATTCTTTAAAGTAAAAAATTAATGTGCTATGCTTCCACCTATTGTAAAACCGATTTGCTCCTGCCTTAATATCCTTTTTAACATTTTTACTTCTGTTTATTGAAATTTTACAAAAAAAAATTAAAAAAAACTTTGCAGGTACTGACAGATTAATTCCCTTTCAATTTTCATATTTACCGATATTACCTTTCTTTGGAACTCTGGTTATCATTGCTTCGTCCTATTGTCTGGGTATTCTTTCGCTCACATTATTAAAGGCTTGTAAGTTATCAGCAGCTGCAGTTTCATTTCTGTTGCTACATAATGCTGTCCACTCTTCATCTTCTCTATTTTATATTCATTATTTTGTTTTTTATTTCGTATTGCATTTTCTTTCTTCCTTCTTTCAGAATATATTTTCCTTATCACTTCGCTCAGTTTTCTAATGTGGCCTTCTGCCACCATGCTGTCCACGCAATTTCTCTTATAATCTGTTGTGGATCTTTTAATTTATCTTTCTTTTTCTCTCTCTAATTTCTCAAATGTATTTCTTTAATTCTCTGAGACTTTGCATTTTAAAACATTTTAATTGCATGTTTCCAATTTTGCTATTTGATACATGTTTCCAAGGTTTGCTATTTGCTGCATGTTTCCAATTTGCTATTTTTTCCCCGTTCTTAATATCCATGCTCATTTATAAGCTAAAATTTTCCCATCTTCTCCTCTGTCATGTCTTTTGGAATTTTCCTTTTCCACCTTCTAATTTCTTCAAAATTTGAAATCAATTCTTTATTATAAGAAAACTCTTTCTTTATTTCATTAATTTTTAACTAAGATATCGCTAAAGCGACAAATTATGTTGTATGTTCGTGTGGTACATTATGTATATTCTGCACTGCATTGAGTGTTGTTTACTTCCTAGTGTAGTGAGCCTGATGTGTACCTGTTCTGATTATGAATTAAGTCAACGCCATTAGTGTACGTGTCAGTTAATAAATGGATCAGCTTATGGAAGTGTTTGTTATCTTCACTGGTGGGTAATAAACCAGCATTGTAAAGGTTTTAGCATTCAGCATTTATTCTGGAACCTGGTAACATACGCGCATGCGTTAACATCTGACTGAACTCTTTGCTTTCATGCTATGATGACAATTTTACGATCCGTTTAAAGTTTGCAGAATTCATAATTGAATATAACGGAACAGAATAATATTAGTAAAATTAATAATGAGAAAGTTTTTGCGATATTTTTGACTCGACCCATTTTGTAATAAAAATGCACCTCATATCAATTTTCAGTTTGATATTCCTGCTTATAATATCACATAAAAATAATGAAGTAATGTTTTAATTGACACTTAGTGCACGTTTATTTACTATAGTTTTGTAGGAATGGAAAATTTTGTACTTCAAGAAATACTTCGAACCTTTTCTGTAATCTGCTTGTTACTTATTGTTGCAGGTGGGCTCAGATTACTCTCACTTTAGCATGCGTTGAATTTTTATAAGTTCGTCGTCGTTGTCTGAACAATTTAGGTATAGACTTTTTTTATGTCCTGTTCCTGCTTTGCAGGTGAAGTTGATCTTTCCATCTTAATCTTGGAGGTCCACGGCTCTTCTTTGTGCAGGTTTATATTCTAGTGCTAGTTTAGGAATCCTATTGTTATTTCATTCTTTTTATGTGTTGTAACCAATTTTGCTGATATTCTTCTATTTCTTGTATGATTTTTTTTGTATCTAATCGTTCTCTTATTTCTGTGTTTTTCTTTTTATCTAATTTAGTGAGTCCCAGAAGAGGTCTTAGAAACTTCATCTATGCTGCTTCGTCTTTGTCTGTTTTTTGTTGTTGTTGTTTGTTTGTTTGTGTTTTAGAATCCAAGTTTCACTTCCAAATTTGAGAGATGGCTTAGCAGTCATGTTATGTAATCTTAATTGAGTTTCTTTAGTCAATTGTTTTCCAAAATTGCTTTTAATTATGCCATTCATTCTATTGTAAATGTGTAGTCTTTCTTCCAATTGTGAATCACTATTGTATTGTGAGATTATATTTCCTAAGTATTTGAATTCCGTAACTTGTTCTATTATTTTATTGTTAATCATAATTTTGTCCTTTTGAATGGTGTTTCCACACACTGCCATAGTTTTGGTTTTGTTCCAGGGATTTTCCATTTTAAATCTTTTTGCTATTTCATTTAGATGGTTAGTTGCCATTTGGATTTTATCTGCTGAATTTGAAATTAGCACTGGATCATTTGCATAAAGTATTATATTTAGCTGTATATTATTTGTTAGTTTAATTCCATCTTTGAGAGTTGTTTTCCACTCTTTTAGGATTCTGTTTACATAAATGTTAAATAGAATTGGGGATAAGCCACAGCCTTGTCTCACTCCTTTATTTATGGTTATAGGTTCTGATAATGTTCCATCTACAAATTTAGTGCAAATTTTTGTTTCTCTGCATAAACTTTTTATTGCTTTAATTAGTTGAGGAGGTATTTTATCGTCTTGTAATATTTTCCAGAGTAGATTTCTGTTCAAATTATCACACGCTTTTTCATGGTCAATAAAGAGAAGGAAAGTGGGCAGGTTAAATTCTTTTCTTTTTTCTGTGATCTGTTGCATTGTGAAAGAGGCGTCTGTGCATCCTCTCAATCTTCTAAAACCTCATTGTTCTTCTTCTAAATAATTTTCTGTGTACTTAATTAGTTTGTTCTTTAAGATATTTGCATATACTTTAGATTCTGTTATTAAAAGAGTAATGCCTCTGTAATTTCCACATTTTCCTTGGGACATTTTTTATTGAATTTTATAAGTTAAACTTGTTTAATCTTTAAAAAAACTTCACAAATATTCGCTTCTCCAACTTCCCTCCCGTTCATTCTTCACTTATATTTAAGACACATTTACGTTTTTGGAAATTTTCACGTTGTTGTTCGATTGTTTTTCACAATGAAGACATTATCACTTTCTATTCAACATCCTATTGCTAACACCGGCATCATTAATTCTGATATTGTCATTAATAGTGTTAATAATATTTTGATCATGTTTTAATAACTTCTTAATGTCAGTTTGATAAATAAAAGCAGTTTGATTCCCGATCAAACTGCTTGTTGCGAAAAGGAAGAAGTAGGGTTTAACATGAATTCGGTTTCGCTACGCAAATATTTACATCTTAAGCGTTAATATTTAAGATGTAAAATATTTACATCTTAAGCTGGTAGAATTCACAAAATTAGTAGAGACAAAACAAACTCTTCAACTCCCAAGCGTTACCAACAAAATGGAGTTTAATTTTTATGTATGAAGCGATATTAATTTGGAATGATTTATTTGGTCTTAAATCGGGTTAGTTTTAATAATATCATCGTGTATTTAAACAAAATGTTCAAGACTGCTTATTGGATAAAAATTGCCTGAGGTCGGTAACAACTGATTAAGAAGTATCTCAGCTAGCTTTGAAATATATCAAGCTAGTCATAGTTTAATTCAAAGATAGCTGAGGTACTTCTTAATCAATTGCTACATAAGACAACTTAAAGCTCAACTTCTTTTGGTGTCAGTTCGTACGGAACACTTCAGCAGCTTCTGTCGGTTTGTTTGCCAAGTTGGTAGAGATGACATCGTATAACTTTCCTTTGAACCAAGATTGTAGATAGAGATTGTAGTTCTCTAAATTTCCGATGAGTGTTCCCTCAATGTTCGTGCACTGTTGCGTTGTGACAAAAGATTTCAAAAGCTCCGGTAAAAAATAACACAATAAAATCATGGTGTGTGTAGGTCAGAAGTGTAACTTGATAAAATTCGAGTAGAATTTATCTTTTTAATTCGCGAGAAAACAGATTTTTGAATAATACAGTGCACTTATATTAAAAGCTGCCGAAAGATCTAATTTATTAGCAGACGACATTAATCTTCTGGCCTCTTGTATTACCAAAAAAAAAAAAATAATAATAATAATAATAATAGTGTATTATATCCTACGTGTGTGCGTCTCTCTTCTATCCCCCCCTCCCTCTCCTGTTGGGATAAATGCTTGTCCGCTTCATGGTGTGTGTAGGTCAGAAGTGTAACTTGATAAAATTCGAGTAGAATTTATCTTTTTAATTCGCGGGAAAACAGATTTTTGAATAATACAGTGCACTTATATTAAAAGCTGCCGAAAGATCTAATTTATTAGCAGACGACATTAATCTTCTGGCCTCTTGTATTACCAAAAAAAAAATAATAATAATAATAATAATAGTGTATTATATCCTACGGGTGTGCGTCTCTCTTCTATCCCCCCCCTCCCTCTCCTGTTGGGATAAATACTTGTCCGCTTCATGCTGAAGATAGAAATTAAGGCGTCAGCAGTCACACTGTGCGATCATGTTATCTCATTTGTTCATTAACAATTGAGTGCCTTAGAAGCAATATGTGGTAAATGTTATTACGTGAAAATGATTAAGAGAAAATGGCAAGGCTTTTATGTTAATAGAGCTTTTCTTGTATTCCAACATGTAGGCAAACATTTCTGACTTGGCATGAATATTGCAGAATTTTGGTCCTTTTTATTATATATTTAATTTTTAATTCTTAGCATTTTAAAACACACACACACACACACACACACACACACACACACACACACACACACACACACACACACACACACACACACACACACACACACACACACACACATTAGATTCATTATCTTCGTTATTGATTTTATTCATGTGTTGTTTCTGCTATGTCCGTACTTATTATGTGTTGGTTCTTCAACATTACCCCCCAAAATTAATACTATTTCGGTTCAGTCATTAAGTTCGGTAACACATTAGAACATTACATTAAGCGCCTCCCTAATGCAATTGGAAAAATGATAGTGCATTGCACCCTTTGATTGGAAAAGGTCTAAATTCGATTTTCGTCGTGACGAGAGAAATGTTTATGTTTTATTATTATTGATGATGAATTAGCAGATCTCATACGGAGTAGCAGGGTCTTTCATCCCGCATACAGGCAAATCGGCTTTGAGAACACACGCAGTTTACAGACAAAAAATGCTAGTGGTGACGGTTGGCAGTAGATGGCGTTGTGTTGATGATGGTGGTGGTAGTTGCGTTCCGCGTAGTTGGTGGATTAAGTGATAGAGATGGAGAGTCAGAATAGTGTGTCCTTCCTCGATGAGTCCTTGGAGGTGTCACGTAATAAGAATATTACTACATAATATGTCATTCCTATTTTCAACAAAATACTTACCCAGGTATACCAAATTCTATTTCTAGTATAATAAATTTTTACATTAATAAAAACATAATTTTTAGTCTACAGTTTGGAATACAAGGAAACACTATTAATATAAAAGTCTTGTTGTCTTCTGTTTATCTAAGATTAAGAGCTACATGAATATTCCAGATTATTCTAAATAATGAATGAACATGATCACTTAACATTTAGAAAAAGAAGGAAGTAATCGGATAATACACGAAACACATTAGCACCTTCCTGCCCGCAAGAGGTATTATTGTTTTCCCCTAAAAAAAAAAGTAATTCATATCCATAAATGCATATTTGCATTTCAAGATAATTATGTATATTATTTTTATAACTTCATTAATTAAAATCTACGATAAAGGAAAAACTGGGTTCTATGTTTCTCATCTAAAAATTCAAAATTTCGACAAAAATACTACTTTGCGATGTGTTATATTTCAGATATATCCCACCTATGTTGCACTTTTCTGAACTTCCTCCAGCTAAAGAATAAAATATCATTTAAGTATGATCCCAAATTACAGGAGGCGGAGAGTTATTCTTTGATATGTAGTGCTTTTTTCCCCCCGCACAGGTGGCAGTACGTAAAAAAAGTTATTTATTGATATTTTTAATGCATTGTGTGATAATGTTTTGGATTAAGAACAACAAATTAAGTAAATAACACAGTTTATTATTATTATTATTATTATTATTATTATTATTATTATTATTATTATTATTATTATTATTATTTACACAGTGTATACGTATTTAAAAATAAGTAAAATGTATACGATATATTTTAATAAACATTTTAAATAGCGCATATATAAAAAAAAAAAGTTTTATGTAGCGCAAATATCGATAATAGGCGTAGTGAAAAAATACCTATATTGTTAATTAACTAAGCTTATTTTCATACCATGTAAACGTGTAAAAAAATTGTTGCATATTACGAATTTCTAAAGAAGTTTCAATGATCAGATTATCGTGACACCTACCCTGTTAGCGTAGAAGTATATTGGGAGTTAATATGTTATATACATATACTCATTCAAGTGAAACTCATGATTGAGTAATGTCACTTTACAAAGGGGAAAAAATATATACAGGAAATTTCTGAATAAATCACTGTTGAATGAAAAAAAATGCACTTGTAGTCAAATATTCAAATAATGTGCCGTTTTTTTTTTTTTTTTTTTTTTCTCCCGTTATCTTCATCTCTCTCATTCTTTTTAATGATGTTCTCTGATGTTTGGTGTTGTGGACCAAACGCTTAGACTATACATGGGATAAATACTAATGTATTATACGCTAACAGTCTCTCCTGAATGGGATTCACGTTAAAAAATATTGTTATTTTTTATATCAGAAAAAAAACAACATCGAATATATGTGTTACTGTTAATGATTTGCAAAATAATTTCGAAGGCTATCATTTTCAAACGGGGATAGAAGGAAGAGGAATCATTTTTCATAAAAAAAAATAATAAGACGTATTTGCACCGCTGACTAGTGTAGTTGCTAGCGGAGCAGAATGCAGTTGCATAACACGTGGCTTAAGCTAGCTGTACTTTTTTTTTAGTAGCTCTGCCCAGGAATTCTTTTATCCCATGTTTCCTGTTTCCACGAACGTCTTTTTTTATGCTCCGATTGTTTTGTCTTAACATGTTGGCGGTTAAATTTCCGCGGAAGCTGAATCTTTCTCGGATGTCATCCTCCAGCAGAGGTCAAATCTGAAAAAAAAAAAAAAAAAAATCATTATAGTGAGCGAGAAAAATAGAAAGAGAGAATGACTGAATAATGTGCAGATTGCTAAGCCTTATTACAAGCTTTAAAAACTGAAAAATAACATTTGTTATACATAAATGAATTTACGACAAATAAGTGAGTGTATTTAGATCTCTTCTATGACTTATGACTGATGGAGTTTGGCAAAAATGCTTTTTCTTTCTAAGACAGTACAGTATCATTATGATACTTCCTAACAGAATAGAAACTCACGTATTCTAATTTATTTTATTTTATTTTTTTTTTTTTTACATCGTGGCACTACCTCATCTAAAAGGCTCCCCTGGAAAAAAAAAATTATAAGATTTAAAAAAGCACAATATCAGATTGATTCCTACATCTCTAGAGAAGATTTCATAAGCATCTGAGGCATATTAAGAGCAGACAGGCCTTCTGGGGATCTACTGATTAACTGCTGGAAGAACCTTCTTTGTTCAAAGGCACAAAGAACTATCGTCCATGATACTCAGGTCTTGTTGTCTTGAATGCTGTTATTAAAGATTACTTCGGCAAGCAGTCTTTAATAACAGCATTCAAGAATAAAGCATTGCACACATGGAATCCGAAACGCTGTTTCTTGAGACTGTTGCACATCCTATTAATGTTTAACCAAAGTGGATGAAATGAAATTACTTAGAATATGGTAGTCGCTACTACACGGTTTCAAACTAGAATACAGTATATTAATAATGGCTCAACAATCAGAAAACACCAGCCAATGGGAAGGCTGTGGCTGGAGACAAGTTTGTTAATACAAGATATCCATGGAGGATTACAAGAATAGAATCGTGCGCTGTAGCAAACATGCACATCAGATGACACCGCAATGCAACGTTGGTGTCACATCGGCAAGCATGATGCGTCCTTCTCATATTAAGTCACAGATACAGGTATAGCAGCCACCTCATTTGGATGTCTTGCAGATTATTAGTATTAATATTATTATTAATAATTTGAAGATACTAATTTAATAATCATTATTAGTTTAAATTAATATAATTTAATAATGCTATTATATCTGGTCTAGTAACGTATATTCTGCAGTTTTCATTAGTTTCATTTCAAGTGATGTAAGCTATTCCGATGTCGAAGGTTATATTCCTATAAGCTCTTTAAATAAATTTCGAAACTTTTTAATTTTCTTTCTATATTTTTGACTCTAAAGTATGGATGGATTCATAATATTCTCCATTTGTACATATTAATATGATAAAATTAGGAAAAATTAAAATTAAATCCTGAATCTCCTATTGCCACTAGTTTATCAATCACTTCGATTCTTACATTCCCTCTTGTTTCTAAATTCAAATCATTTAAAATTTTATAAGTTATTGGATTGAACTTTATTAAATCTCTCTATCAAAATTAGGTATGCAATTATTCAAACTTTCTGTCTTTTCTTACTTCTCTTTTGGTTGTGATTTTCAGTTTTCTCATCACACTGTCTAAGACCTCTTTTTTAGTATACCATCTCTTCTTTTTACCTAAACTTTCAAATTCTGCCCGTTTTTATATACCACAAATGTATGACCCTTCTTATTCAATTGATTCGCTGATTTATATATCTGCTCTTAATTTAACTCTTTGTTGAAAAAGCCACTTAATACTTTAGTCTTTTAAGAGACTGAATTTGAAGCTAATTTCAGCGTTATTTTCAACCATTGTGCAGGAAATTGAATTGGTGAGACTAATAAGAAATGGTCTATTTGCAATTCAAAGTTTCTAAAACCCCTGTGACAAGAATAAATGGTGGTAAATTGTTATTTACCATTATATAGTCTATTATTGATCTTGCCTTCCAAGTCTACTTATGACAATCTTTGTACGGATAATGTGTTCGCAACATCATTATAAACTACATAATCGATTAGCCTTGCTCACCATGTATGCTGATGGCTGAATTAATTTACTTTTTCCTTTTGTTATTTCTTGCAGGAGGGAGTGAAAGCTTCTATTGCTTTCTTTATCACCTTTCACCATACGTGTATACTCTAATGACAGTTAGATATTCTCGTTGTAATTTAATCCTAATTTGTATTCTTTCATTGCAATAAATATAATTAAATATTTATATTCTAGTGTCATCACTGATACTCTTACTTTTGTTCTCATTACTGTTTACATCCCTGTACAATTGTTTATAATTATTAATTAGTTTTGAGCGATTCATTAGGAGTAGATTTGCTTGAATAATAAATAACTAGGTTTTAACTCGTATCGTAAATTCTTATGTTTCAGAAAGTTTTTTCCGTCTAATTACAAATTATATTATACCTGACAAGAAATTATATTATTGTTTTAATCCTTTACCCAAGAGTAATTATTAATTAGTTTTGAGCAAACAAATACTTCACACGCCAGTTTTTTGCTTTACGCTTGGGTAAGAGATTAAAACAAGAATATAATTTCTTGTCAAGTATACGAGTAATATAGTTTCTTGTTTCTATTACGTGTCCTTATACGTCTTGTCTTCACTCTTTAAATCCAGTCGTTTTTGTTTCCTTTTGACACTTGAAAGCAATTTAAATGTCCTAACAGTGCTAACCAAGCAGTAAGTCCAGTGATGGGAATGACATCTTATAGCCCCCTGACTGGCATATTATTATTATTATTATTATTATTATTATTATTATTATTATTATTATTATTATTATTATTATTATTATTCCTGACACATCCAAGGAGTCCGAAGACTCATCGCGGGAGGACACCTACAACTGTCTCAACCACTACACCGAACCATAATATATATAATCTAATATATTATGTTGACATTGCCTCTAATGTGATGAAATAGTTAAGCCGCTGTGACTCTCCAGGGCTAATTTGAAAACAGGATGCGCCACGAGATGATGTTGGCAGTTGGATAGATGAGGCTATTTGTGACACATCTCTACTCCATATCTCCCTATCCTCATTAATAAAAATAATATACTAAAGCAATAACAATTTTTCACAGTAAAGGAACTACGGCTGAGTAAATAGCTATTATAAATAAAATAACCATTTCCAATTAAACTATTCCATTTTCCATTGCGTGACTTCTTTGAAACTTGATTAACACTCTGATAGGGTTAATCCAATCTGCATAGTGTATCGTGGCTGTCAGTTGCTTGTGTTCTTCTGACTGGTTTGCTCATCTTCATTTGAAAAGCACAGATAAAGATTCCTCGCGTTCTAGTGTCTTTGCAACCGAAGGACATCGTCAGAACGGACTGAGATATAAGGTTTTAAGCTCTTGTGGTTGAATATAAACTACGAAGAATATTAGTACGCTCACTGTCGGTGCCAGGTTATTTTGCGCCCTAGGCAAAGTTTACAAGTGCGTCCCCCCTCCCCCTTATTTCATAAACTAAAATGTTTCTAATTGACATTAAACAAAATAAAGTGTCTTTCAGGCTCAATTAATAGGGCTTTTTTTATTTTCTTTTTTAATTAATTTGAAAATTCTCTGTTATAATTCATTTACAAAAAAAATTATAAAATACCGAAATTTAATATTTTAAAATGTTAACGTTTTAAAATATTTATCTTAACTGAATTTTAAATAGCGGTAAGTTCAAATCATTTAGGTAAGGAACAAAAAAGAACTAAGAGTTAAATAGTAAAATAGTGTGATGTGTGAGGGATAAGGGAAAAGAATCGATACCTAAATCATATATCACTATTTAATTTTGATAATTTAGTAAAGTATGAATAAAGCATAGCTTGAAGTTTTGCACCCCTTCATGGCTTTCGCCCTAGGCGATTGTCTAGTTTGCCTAAATGGTAGCGTCGGCCCTGGGTACGCTAAATTAATGATTTCCGGATATCTGTCTAGGGCCTCTTTAAATTCGTTTCAAGTATTTAGTAGTGCACTACTTTCGAGAAGTTTATTCCAGTAGTTGACGGCACTTTCACTAAAAGTATAAGTCTAATTTAGAGCAACATTTTATTACTTTAAAACTGTTCTGTGTCACGCGATTCCTGAAAAGTGTAAAAATGGCTTAATAATTCGACTCTTTTTATTCCCTTAACAGATTTATAGACGTCATTCAACTCCCCTCTTATTCGCCTTGTCTTTAAAATTCGCAATCTACAAAATAGAAGTCTTTCTTCATAATAGTAGTCACTCATTCCAGATATCAGCTATCGCTCCCCCTCTTCACTTAAATAAATAAATTAATTAATAATAATAATAATAATAATAATAATAATAATAATAATAATAATAATAATAATAATAATAAACACTTACTCTAACTCCTAGTTTCCATTTTCTTCTTCGAGGTAGCTCCCTTTGGATATATATACAGCGATTCTAGTGGTTTTTCCATGATTCCATACATCCTTGGACGTCCTCAAGTGTGACTGTGTTGAGCACCTCCTGAGATTCTGCCTGGATCTCCTCAATCATGTCAAAACGACATCCTTTCAGCCGGAATTTCATCGTGGGGAACAGCAAAAGTTTCAGGGGGAGAGGTCAGGCAAATAGGGGGGATGACTTTCGTGGTTTTGGAAGTTGGGAATTGTCGAATAGCGAGTGATGTGTGGGTGGTGGATGGCATTTTGCAGCAATGCGGCTCATGTTCAACACGTCCAACAAAATATGTGAAACGGTCCCGTACGACAGTCCTAGGATCTCACAAACATCATGGATAGTCTTGCGCACTTTTGCGATGTTTTCTTGTGCTTGTCGACGGTTGTCCGTTCTTGAAGCGTTTGTAGCACAGAAGTTCTGCTTTGGCTCATAGCATAATCGCCGAACGCTTTCTTAAGCATTCGGAGTTTCTGCAGCAGATTTTTTTGAGGCTGAAGCAAAATTTTATGCAGATTCTTTGCTCCTTAAAATCCGCCATTTCAATTGGAGAAGAAACTTGCCGGACCACTAAAACAAAGACATTACAAAAATGCACATAACCCAAGAACGCAGTCTCCCAGATTGCTAACTGTTGGCATACTGATTCACACAGGGGTACTCATCACCCCTTATAGTGGTGGAAGGCCGTTACAACCAGTTCAGGCATGGTATTCAAATTCTCCAAACGTTTGGGTAGCAATATTCTTTCTAAGGAAGGAACTCAAAACTTGGATATAATTAAATTTGTAATAAACTTTGTTACTACAAATTTTATTTGTAGTATCAAAGTCCCCACAAATACATTTTGGTGTCGGCTAATAAATTGCTTGCAAATTAATGAAATAATCTTATTTGCATTCCTGGCTGCTTTCTGCACTAATTACTAATTCAAACATTTTATATTGGACTGCACTGCAATGGCGCACCCGAGGGGGGGGGGGGTGTCCTGGCCTCCAAAAGAAAAAGAAAAAAAACCCTAGAAAATTTTCCAAATTAAAATTCATTTTTTTATTTATGTTGTGTCGTGTCTTCCATTTCTACACTACATATGAATTAGCGGTCACATAAAGTGGGAATACCCTATAGCTTTCAGGAATCACGGCTGCTGTGAACGCAAGGCGAACGAAGTAGTGCTCGGGAGGATCGAGCTCTACTTCGTTTGCCAGAGGAGATCACTGCAGATGCTCAGTCGTAGGTCGTATGCAATGTCTAGTGTGTATTCTCAAATCGTCTACTCAACTCTTCCCCCCACAATATTAAATCTTGAGTGCTCTCCCCCCCTAAGATTAAATCATGAGTGTGCCAGTGCTGCACTGTTACTGCTAGTCCTTTTCATCTTCTACTGTTTTGAGTTTATCCTTACCAGACATTAGGTTAGCGTTGGATTTTTGCTACCTAGATGAACGATTTGACATTTTCGGCTGTTAAATATCAATTTCCATTTCTCACACCCAAAGAAATATCCTATTTAAATCTGTCGGAATTTAATACTCTTTACTCTTCATTATTAGTTACCCTTCTCACTTTGGTATCATCTATAGGCATCGAACTTTTTACCATGATGAACATCACTGATAAAAATTATAGAACAACAACAACAACGACCGCAATACTGTTGTCCCCCTCTGGAACACCATTAATCACCGGAGCTCAGTTGAAGGCATGAACATTCAATCCCATCCACTGCCTTCGAACCACTTCCTAATCGGCAAATAAGACGAGAGTACAGTACAATATTAAATGTCTTACTAAAATCCAAATATATGATGTTGAAACTGTTTCTTGTATCCTATTTCTTAGTATCAAAATCACCAAGTTTGACAAACAGGACTTCCTTAAACAAAACAGTGTTGTGATTCACGCACAATTTTATTGTTGCATCTAAATATCTCTACAGACTGTCCTTAACAAGAGAGACTCCATTATTTTATTTACAACAGGTGCTAACTCATAATTCCTCATATCACTTTTTCACTCTTCTTCATAGAGATTGGGGTAAGATTTGCCTTCTCCAATCAACTGGAACTTCTAAATTCAACGATGCCCTCATTACTTAAAATTAACGGTTTGACTCTTCCTTGCTTGATATGACATGGTAGGATATATCCGTCTGCCAGTGGAAGTTGACTACGTTCCATACTGATTTTTTTCTCCTCATTTCATTCTATTAATAAAATCTCTTATAGCTTCATTTATGACTGGCATCCTTTGTTGCGTCAAAGTAAATGCAAAAA